>NC_133405.1:28270371-28573401 GCF_047511655.1 Castor canadensis
AGCATGTACTTGGACATATCAGTCTTCTCTAAGTCTGACAAGGGAACAATAGATTGCTTTATAGATCTGAGTTGTCATAAAGTGTAATTAAGACTGGGATCAGTTATATCAAAGTAGGAGCACTAAGTGCTGCCCTGTGAGATATTTAAAGTTCAAGTACTTAAAATTGGATTAGGTAGAGCAGGTAAAAATTTTTGATAGCAAAACACAACAGTGTAGTCATAGAATACATCTGGCTGAGAATTCTGAGTTGGCATAGTTTATTCTACTGATTAGATGCTTCTAGATTGAAAAAGCAGCATGAATGCAAAACTGAGAATCCCTTAACTTATCAGTGTCTCTAATTTAATGTATTAGGAATGGGCATAATAATTTTAGAGAGGAAACTAGTTGTAGTACACAATGTTTTTAAAGACAATTATGCCAAGTGCTTAATGCTATTTTATCCTAGCATTTGCACCATTTACATGGATGATTTTAACGTATTGAAATAGTCTATTCGGTTTCTTATGTTCCTCCCTAGAAAAATATTGAATTAAAATATCTGCTGGATACCTTAAAGCAACTGAGGCCAATAGGAAAAGGGGAACAGGTACTAGAGAAAAGGTTAGATCAAAAAGAATTAACCTAGAAGGTAACACCCACGCACAGGAAATCAATGTGAGTCAATGCCCTGTATAGCTATCCTTATCTCAACCAGCAAAACCCCTTGCTCCTCCCTATTATTGCTTATACTCTCTCTTCAACAAAATTAGAGATAAGGGCAAAATAGTTTCTGCTGGGTATTGAGGGGGGGGAGCGGGAGGGGACAGAGTGGGTGGTAAGGGAGAGGGTGGGGGCAGGGGGGAGAAATGAACCAAGCCTTGTATGCACATATGAATAATAAAAGAAAAATGAAAAAAAAATCTGCCAACTAGTTGGAAAATTATTTCCATAAACTAAATTAATTTTATAATTTTGTCAAATATTATGAATTTAGGAACCCAATATAAAGGCAGCTTGTAAAGCAATATTTAATAAAACGTCCCCACATTCTTACACCATTTCTCTTGAGTGTATCTAGCTGCTAATATAGATTATAGTTCTCAAATTTGGCTTTATTCTCACTTATATTCTCCTAAATAGAACAAAAAAGATTTATATTTTTGAGATTTGGAATCACAGAAACATATCTATGGCAAGTCCCTATAGATGAATTTTTGACATGATGTCTATTTTCATTCAGTCAATGTCAGGTAAACATGAATATTTCATTTTTGTGAACCTATATTTAATTATTTTAATAATACCCTTTGAGGTATGGTCATCTAAATTTGTATGAGCTCATTTTGTTTGGCCTTTTACTTTACTCTCTATTTTAACAATCTCACCACAAAACTGATTATCTTTTAATATAGAATGTGACTTTACAACAGAAATATGAAACTTGATTTTTAAAGGTAAACATTAAGAATGGTTAAATAATGTATTGCAGAGCTCAAGTCATTCTTCTGTATGTTTGAGTCACTACTGAGCTCTGCTTTATTCAAAGTTTTGGGTTAAGATAATGACATAAAAAAATCAAAGATACTGTAATATCTGTCACTCTGTAGCATTGCTTCTTATTAGCCTTAGTCTAAAGAACAATTACAGTAGTATATAGTAGGAGACAAGTTAGAGTGACAAGCACAAGAATTTCAGGTAGTGGAACAAGGTGCCTAATTGTTAATAAGCTTGAAGTTTATTCCTCAGGCATTCCCTGATGTTTCATTTTACCTTTGCCAAATTGATTTATCTCTCTGCATCACATCCAGCACTGGAAAACAAGAGCAGCAAATAGTCCCATCTGAAGAACAGAGCTAAGAAGAAGAGATATTTTTCAAAACTTGCATTGTATGCCAAACAAAGCAAACAGAAACCTTATGATTTTGTTAATAATTATAATAAGTAATTATTTTCAGTAATCATCAATCCTAGCCTATGTTCAAAGGATATGCTTTTTTAGTTAGTATGCACATGATTGAATTGCAAATATAATATGAGGGTGTTTCAAATATGACAATAGAAAGTGCTTGTGTCATAGCCATTCTTTAGAAAATGACCTGTTTCTTCATAGTCTAGCCTAATGAAGAGCAATCACTCTAATCTAAGTGAAGACAGAGCTT
The DNA here is from genome assembly GCF_047511655.1 of Castor canadensis. Taxonomy (NCBI): domain Eukaryota; kingdom Metazoa; phylum Chordata; class Mammalia; order Rodentia; family Castoridae; genus Castor; species Castor canadensis. Next base: position 28,272,516 of record NC_133405.1, read on the forward strand.
TCTGGTCATGTGAAGCCATTATTATTACAGGTTATGATTTTAAATAAGCACAGTAAACAAACCCCTCTGCAGGTGGAAATTAGTTTTGCTCTCTTCCTCTGCCTTTCAAATTATCAAAACCAAGTCATCAACACCTGATTATTTCAAACATCCTTTTCTAGTGAATTTAAGTACTTCGTTGTTCTCATTAAAAGTATAGCTTCATATGTGTAAGACAAAGTTTGTTGGCAATTCGGGTGGTTATTAAATGTGTATCTGCATATAAGATGACCAACCCCATCAATGTATGTTCAGTTGCTCACCTTTCTGTAAGCATGTTAGTATCAATATAGTCACCCTAAAATATGCATTATCTGTCTCAGAGACTGATATTAGCATATACAGATTACTTATAAGATTGCTAGGAAAATGTCTGAATTTTGCAAATGCTTCCTTATACCAATATCTTTGATTTAACAAGGATACAATGCATTTATGTTATCAGTAGTGATTATTTAGCTCTACTTCTATTCCTCTTTCTGACCTTCACAATTCCCACAAGTACTCTATATGGGAAAACTTGAAATTAAAGGACATATGTGAGAAGAGCCATAGAATATATTGAAATTGCTTATACTGCTGATGGGGCTAACCAAAAATTCCCTTCTGCTCCATCATACATCAAATTCTGTGTAATTATGCTATTATTTCAAGTACTTGTATAATTCCTTAAGTGTCATAAAATTCATTGAATGTCATGAAAGTGTATTCCCTATGCCACCTTTCATAAAAATTCAATTTAATATATTCATTATTCCTAGTTTGATTGATTTAGTGTCCAAGAGGATACATGTTACAAAGGAAAGGGGGTAAGGATACTCTTACAAAGAAGCCTAAGTTTCTTAACCAAGAATTGTCTAATATATTTGCATAATAAACAAGAAGTAGAATGTCAGTATGCTAAACAATTGGTCCTTAAAATGGACCAATATAGCATCACAATATTTTACTAGAGAAGTAGATATTTGATACAGGTGCAGAAATCTGAATTAGGTATTATGTTTGGTAAGGGGTTATTAACTCTATTGGTTCCTTGAGCACTTCCAAACTTTTGGACTTCTGAGAGGATTAATATTTGAACTTAATGGAGATATGCAAGGCAGTTCATTTGATATGGGGAGGGGTTTGTCAACATTTCAGAACAGAGCCAAAAATGTTGTATGTTAGCAAGCTCACAACTTTAAATTTTCAAGTGTTAAGGAAAAAAACTAATTTTTTACTATCTTTTTGTAGTGTGGGTTCCACAAAAATGAGTATTTTTAAATTATTACTCTTGTCTTGTGCAATAAACAAATACATTTTACTAAAGTTTCTTTTAGCTACATGTTTTTTTGGTTCATATTTGCAAAGATTCTTAAGAAATGTATTGGCATTTATTTTGCCATAAGAAGAAAATCTTTAAACAGTCACTGCTATTTAACCTTTGAGTTCTGTTTGATAACATTATCATTTGCATAAGTATTATCTCATCATCACTACCTTCCCTTGACATGAAAATATTGATGCCATATATTTATAGGATCTCACAAATTCAAAATCCACTGAATTGTTAAGTATTCACTCATAAATCATTACCTTTTTAACTATCTGTGTAAGAAAAATATTTAAGCAAATTACCTATGTAAACTGAATTTATTTGAGATGCTTTAAAGTAGTCAAGAAACTTTCCAAAAGTCTTTTGGTATGTCAGTATGATATTAGACACTGAACACACTAATTGCAGTCATGTAATCACTAAAACATGTTTAGTGTATTTTAGCCAATTTTTACTAGCAATAGATTCTAAAAATGCAAGTACTTCTTTATTGATTAACATGGCAGCATTAGTGGCTACAATTTGAGACCACACAAGACACTCTGTAAAAGACTGTGCATGATACAAAGACAAATAATGCATAGGCCCTAAAATCACAGAGTTTGTGACTCAAAAGTGAGATCCTGACAAGCAACAAGCAATCCAGGCTTCTTTCAATGCAGAATTTGTTGTACTTCTATAGTTACACATGGTGTGTGACTTACTCATTTGACAGGTGAAGACTGAAATCAAGTAATATTTACAATAATATATGAATAAAGAACAAAGCCACACTTTTTTCTAGATACCTGTTTTCAAATCCCATTTTATCCAATTAGAGTGTTTATATTGATTGAGACCATTAGTATATAAATGTTTTTAAAAGTTGCTGTAAAATCTTTTCTGTTCACCAGTATTGGCTCAGCAAATGCACAGCTCTAGTGAACCAGAAAACTAACTATTTCTTTTCTTTTAGTACATCTTCTTTCATTCGTGTATATGGTCTTCCAATATTCATCTTACTTCACTGAATTGTTGACTATCTTCTCAAAAATTGCTGTAACGAGTTACCAGCTGAACACAATAAAATAATCTGTAGTGCCTGTAAGTTATGGAACAGCACATGACTTTAAAATTATTAATACCGCATAAGTACTATTATATTCCTTTGATGAAAGAATTTCTCCAAAAAACCATTTTATTCTGGTCCTGTTTTATTGTTTTCCTTTTATTAAGATTTATTATTACTACTGCCTGCTGTTTAGACTACACCTTTCCTTTGCTATTTCATTTCCAACATGGGCAAACATACCACAAAGGGAACTTAAGACACTATCTAATTCATTCCCTATTATTTTTAAAAAGTTAAACTGAGGGAAAGATCATGAAACAGAGACAAAGGGAGAGATTGAGTCACACATTCAGTTAATGACAAGCAAGGTCAAACTTACTGTAGTAAGTTTGATTTATAGTCCAGTGCACTTTTCTCTAGTATAAGTCTGAATTACACTTTTTCCATGAAGTTTATTAATAATGAGAAACCTTAGCTTCCCAAACACTTTTTAATGTAACTCTGGAGGTTCAAGTTATAATAAACCTTTGGGTAAACAAAATAGTGCATGAATGAATTGAAGGAAATTTCCAAAAGGCACAATTTTGACAAGATTCTAACCATAAAGTAGTTCTTAAATGAGTTTGCCTGGATGCCACTTTTACTTCCATGCCATAGGAAGCAGGTTGTGATAAGTTCTGTAATTCTGAGATGAAAATATCATCAATACTTCTCCATTTACTGATATCCTAGATACAACAAATTCTAGATTTCCATGTGTCACTCCATTTCCTGTAAACTGCTACTAGTATTATCATGTAGCTTAAGCTGTGCTTTAGGAAACTCAGGAATCTGTTCAGTGAACCTGTTTCAAATGCAGGTCCAGAGACCTGCCTCCCCTGCCAATAGCATTTTTAATAAGCCATAGCTAATCTTTGAACTACTTAAATAAGTGCTTTAAGAAAAAAATACCTTTTTATCTTTCTGTATAGCTATCCTTAACTCAACTAGCAAAAACGCTTTGTCTTTCTTATTATGCTTATGTCTTTTCTTCAACAAAATCAGTTACAAGGGCAGAACAGAACCTGCTTGAAACTGAGGAGGGGAGGGGGAAGGGTGGGGGAGGGGGGCAGGGTGGAGAAATGACCCAAACAATGTATGCACATGTGAATAAATGAACAAAAAATTTTTTTTAAAAAGAAAAAAAATCTTTTTACATGAAGTATTTTAAAGTCCCATTATGATTATAAAAGCTTGCTTAGTTATGCTGTACTAAAATAAAACCTACTACTTAATCATCAGAAAAATACAAATGCTTTTCTCCAATTATGTTGGAGAAAGCATTCCACTCTTTGCTTTCCCACCATCAGAACTTTTATATTGCATCCCACTTGGTAAAAGGACCTCTTGCCACCAAGAAACTCTTCTTTAGCTAGCTTTAGATTGTACAAATATATACTAAGAGGCTACCACCTTGCTTCTCTGACAACCATTCTGTATCTAGGGAAGACTACTATGATGTATTTCATTTTGGTATTTTCAGACCTACCTGCTATGAAGGCCTAGGAAAATGAAAAAGAAAATGTGTCGGTGGCATATGTAAGGCCTAGCAAGGAGACTACTCACCAATTCTCATCTTACAGAAAATGTAGCTATACAGTAGACCACTTTGTTGTACATATATAAAGACTAGAATTGCCAGTCCAGAAGAGTGGCTCAAGTCTGTACTCCTAGATACTGGTGAGGAGAAATCATGATTGTGGCTCAAGGTCAGCCTGGACAAAAAGATCTCAAGACCCCATTTCAACAAATGGCTGAGCATGGTGAAGTGCACCTGTCATTCCATCTGTGTGGGGAAAAACATAGAAAGCTCATGGTCCAGGATGGCATTGGGGAAAAAGACAAGACCCTGTCTCAAACAAACAAACAAAAAAACACAAAAAGGGTTTCTGGAATGTCTCAAGTGGTAGAGTGCCTACCTAGCAAGCATGAGACCCTGATTTAAATTCCCAGTACTACCAAACCTAAAAAGTAGGATTGTCAATATCACAGTCAATTGTCACTATGTTCCAAAAAAGGACAGTTGCAAGATAAGGAAAATGAATCTTTTTACTTTCCCAGGACTCAAATTAGCCTCATGTATATCTTAACAAAATTAGGTATTTTGTGTTTTTACTGCCTTCTAACCTTAATAGAAAAATCAAGTGAAGCTTCTCTATTATTCTTTCTGTGTTTGAAATGAGAATTGGAGTATAAAAATGTCAATCCTTGAGATCTATTCTTTTGTCCCCTCCTGAGCAATTGAGATTGGCCTGTGAAATGAAAGAAGAAATGGAATTGAAAGGGTGTCAGGAAAAGATGACATTCAAGTCAGAAGAAATGAATAGATTACAAAAGGAGAAGCTTATCTCTGTCACCAAGTAGGAGGGCTCAATGTAGCAATTTAGTGTCTTATTCTTTATACTGCCATTAACACAAGAAGATATGCAGTACATTGATGTTAATTTGCATTTATATATGAGTTTATGGTCATAGTTAATATTTACCTTTTCCATTATAAATAACAGATGTAGTGTTCTTGTGTTCCTGAGGTAGCTTGAAATTTTACAGGGAAACTGAAACTGAAGTGTTTTATATTAAAGATTTGGTAGAACAGACCTACAGAAATGTGGAACATACCATGTCATCTTGTAAACCATATGATTCTTAAAATTACAGTATACTAACAGTAAGAGTCCTGATTGAAGTTTGAGGCTTTAATTTTACCTCCAATACTTACAATCTGAATGGCCTTTGGTAAGCCATTTGAGTTCCCCAAACTTAGTTTCTTACTTTAAAAAAAAACTACTTTGCAGTAATCAATGAAGATAAAGAGCATAGTATTGCTGCCTAAAGTAAAAAGTAAAATGCCCCATGAAAATAAGAGATAGCATGTATGAGGGACAGATACCTTTCTGCAATTTTCAAATATTTTACACATATGATCATTTCCTCTCCTACCTCTGGCAACACATGGTGGGAATTAAGTAAAACCTACCAAAATTCATATTTAAAATTTGGAAATACAAGAAGAGTATCAGGTTTTAATTTTATCTTGGCCAGAAAGATATTTAAGCATTCCTTTACAATCTCTAAAACAGCATTGATTGAGCACTTCCTTCGGGTAGGTCAATTTGTCCAGTCTCATTGGAATAAGTTTCTAATAAATTTAAAGGTGACAAAACCCAACAACATCCTAAATAAGAAAAAATAAATACAAATAATAAGTAATAGTAAGAAGAACAGAAGAGGAACTAAGTATCATGGGAGAGAATAACAACTAAAATGTATTGAGCATATACTAGGCTAAGAACTGGACTATATAGCATACCTAAATGGTCTTTCTTATATGCCAATGTTTCAGGATTCATCCAACATCCATGAAACTCTTTTTGTATAGCCTATTACGGGAACCCTTTTATGTCATCCCAGACAGCAAGTCTATGAACAGTAAATTGCTGTGGAATTGGATCATCAGAGACCTTAGCAAATGCAAAAAAAAAAAACAAACAAACAGTTTAAAAACATCCAGTAGAGGTCATTATGGAAAATCTAGAAATACAAGATTCATTCTCTGCATTAAGAAATAATCTAATATTATAAGTGGATAAAAACAAGGTTTTATAATTTCATAGATTTTATGCTTTATCCACATTTTTCCTCAGAAATATTTAAAAAGGAACAACTCCAGCCCATTAAATCAGTCTCTAAAATCATATAGCAAATTCCTGTCAATAATTGATACATGCCAAGTTATGTGCATTTACATTGTTGTATATTTAAGTACTTTCTGATACGGTTTTGGATAATGTTACAAACTTATAGATTTCAATCACTAAGAATGGGATTATTTAAGTGCCAAATAGTGAGTAGCAGCAGCACCTCTATAAAATTTTAAAGGAGGGAAATGAAATTTAGGAAATATCTACCCTGTGGGGACTAGAGATCAGTAAATAAATCACTCCTAAGAATAAATTTCAAGTTGGAGTGATTTTAGAAAGGAAGTAATATATATCACTGAGTGGTGACACGTTGTCATGTAGTAAGTATATCAAGTATGACTTAGTCCTCATTATCTTACTTATAATCTCATTACTGTCTCATTTAGTCTTGAAACTACTCTGTAATATAGATATTATTCATTCCAACATTCCCAACCCCATATGACATGGATGAAACAGAAGCTTAAGTCAAGGAAATTATCCAAGATCATGGAGTTTTCTTTCTTTTAGTGACCAAAGTGGATTCAATCCAGAATCTAATATGACCAAGCTTGGATTTTTTTTTTTTACTACATTTGTTGCTGGTAGTCAACAAATTCATTCTTTCTGAACTGGATATGAGAGCACCACAATGACCTCCTACACAGATACAGAAGTTTCCTCACATAAAGGATAAAGAAGAATGGTGGAGGGGGTGAATTTAACTATGATACAGTCAATACATTGTAAGAAGTTTTGTAAATACCACCCAGCACAATAAAAAATGGACTTTTTAAAAAATGCTTTCTTGTAACTCAAACTCTTTGTGTAAAGTACATAAATTATTCACAGACAAGAGATCTTAAGTCCCCTGTCTGTATAATGCTTTAATACTAGCCGATTTATAAGTAGTATTTTTAGGGTATAGTAACTTCATTAGGAATAGTAGTAGGAAATTTTAAGTTAAAAGCATTACACATCTACTTGGGTTGACTAAGAATAGCAAGTTTTATGGAAGCCACAATAGGAAGGTTTCACAAAAAGACATGGCTGAAGCTAAAATTCAGATTTCACTTTGGCAGTTCAAAGTTACTGAGGAAACTTCTCTGCCACTGATACTCAACTAACTTAAAACCTCACTAAAGTGAGGAAGCATTTATATTCTCTTAATAAATGGTGATTGAATTCTTCATATCAATCCTATAGTTACCTTAAGACTTGAATTAATTTTGAGATTAAAAATAAATCCCTTTTGAAGTCATCAAATTTCTTTTTTATGTAGTTTTTATTTTTATAAATAAAACATGGCCATTGCTTAAAAGTCAAAGAAAGAAAAACAACAGTCTGCTTTCCTACCCATCTTCACCCTCAAGTATCATTCCTCAGGCTAACATTAAACTCTTTTAGCTGTTTCTTTTGATATTTGCTTCAGTATATCTAAATAAGATTCTTATACTTGTATTTCTTTTGTTAACTTTAGACATTCTTGGCTTGTCAGTTCAGCATATGAGGTATTCTCTTAAGCCTCATGTTAAGGTTTGGGCTTTTAAAATTTTTCATTATATTATATTATGTTATATTTACATTATATTATGTTATGTTATGTTGTATTATGCTGTGATGTGATGTGATGTGATATGATGTGATGTTTTGTGATATTATATGATGTTATGTTATGTTATGTTATGTTATGTTATGTTATGTTATGTTATGTTATGTTATGTTTTGTTATGTTATGCTATATTATTTCCTGGATCATTGTTCTCATTGGATTCCAATGAATACGTATTTCATAACTTCTTGTGAAAGCTTACATGCTTAAGTTTGTATTTTTTCTACTTCTAACTTATTGGATATTTTAACTGGATATGAATTTTTAAGTCGAAAATATTCTTCCTTTAATTTTTTAAAGTTATTTTATTTTTGTGCTGAATAGGCTACATTGTGGCATTTACAAATGTTCTTACAATATATCAAATATGTCATACTTGAATTCATCCCTCACCATTCTCCTTTATCCCTCTCTCCCCTCATTCATGAAATAGTTACTTTTCAAATAACTATACTTTCTAGTGTTCCTGTTGAGAAACTTGATATCATTCTTGTTTCAGATCTTTTGTACATCCCTTCTTTGTTTGCTTTGTTTCCTCTGAGAAAGCTTTTAGAATCTTCGTTATTGTTGAATAGTCTCAAATTTCACAGTAATGTACCTTGTGTAGGTCATCATTCATTCATTATATTTCATTGGCATTCATTCTGAAAGCTCATGTATTTCAGTTATGGGGAATTCACTTTTGTTATATTATTGATAATCCTCCCCATGATTTCTTGTCATAATTTTATAGAATTTCTGTTATGATGGATTATAAACTCCTAAACAGATCTGCTAAGTTAACTTCTCCATTTTTATAAGGTCATTTTATCTGCTTTTTGTGCAGCTTCATCAATCTGTCTTCCAACTATTCTATTTATTTTATTGACCTGTACATGATGATAACAATGATGATGATGATGATGCCATAATGTATCGCTCCCTGTCCTATTTCTGTTTCCTATAAATTCTCTTCTTGCTTTGTTTATTTTAGTATATCCTTATTTTGAAAGTTTTCTACAAGCTTATCCTTAGTTGTTTCTTTTTTATATTTAAGGGTGAAACACTGAAAATCTGATTACAATCTACATGTGCATTAACTTTCTTAGGACAGCCAAACTTGTCAGCTAGAAATCCATCCACCAATCTCTTTCCTTGGTTTTTAATAGAGCTTCCCAGTGCTGTATAAATTGAAAGGTAGAAGCAGATGATGGCATTCCATTACTCACAGTATAGATATTCTTTAGCATTCTTTTTCTTAGTTGTATCAATAAATCCAGGATCCAGAATCTCCTTGTTTCTTTCAATCTCTTTGATTTTATAGTGGTAATATAGTAAGCTTAAATTTTGTTTCTTGAATTTGGTCCCCAATGTTTTTTGTCTGTGTCTGATGGAATCCACAGTTACAAAATTCATTGATATGGATGGTTGAGTGTACTAAGACCTACTCTGAAAATTTACTATGGTAATTTATGCTTCAGGTAGGCAAGATGAACTTAAGAATCACTATATATTAATATTTATTCCAAGACTTCTCTGCATGAAGGATTTCAAAACTTTCTTCTGGAAATAGTGGAACACAGGACTAGCCATGAAGTCTCTGGTTAGGTCAAATTGTAAGTCTTTTCCCTAAAAGGTAATTATTTGCTCCACATCTTAGCAAAAATGCTCTAGAACACAATCCTGTAGATGCCTGGATACATAACTGGAGAAGAAACTGTAGATATATTTGTCACTCCTGTGGTGAAGATAATGCATTCAGATCATAATTCTTTTGGCAGAAAGTATTTGCCTCTCACCAGTTGCTGAGAGATTCTATCATGCAGCATTTCAAAGATAAGGGAACCACAAAGACATTAATAATACATGTTCAGTTTAATGTTGTATAGGGAGAGAAGTAATATGGAGTGATTCTTCTCAAAATAGGAAAATTCATGCCTGAGGCTACTCTTTTAGAAGCAGAAAGAATAATAATTTTGGAAGATGTGAAAAAAATGTGAGTGATGGTCACCAACATTAAGTATATATAACAGTATTATGCAACATACAAATTATGTTCATCTATCTATATCTATATAGATGTAACACAACTGGATAAGGATCTATGGGTTAGTTTATCAACTACTACAAATGCTTAAAAATTTGGTGTAATAAGATTTCTGTTTGTTAATAAATAAAATGATTGGGAATACTAAACTATTTCTTTCCCTGGTCCTACCCTTGCCTGTGAATACATTTGGCCTAAAATGAGCAGACAGATGAACAGATGAATTCCTTTATGACAATTACCTTTAGGTCATACAAATGTTTGGTTAAAATAAATACTAACATCTGCAGAAGAAATGAACTGCATGGCAATATTTAATACAGATCAGTTTTTATTGTTTAACATTTATTGAGATTGGACAACGTGCTGGAAGCTGTATGAAATCTGAGCACAACATGGTTCTTTCTTTAAAAATAGAGCTAAAATAACTTTCTGGCTAGTTAAAGAGAAATTGATAAGAAATAACTTTTGTGCTTTTGTCTTCAGAATTCCAAGAAGTCCAGATTTATAAGATCAAGTGAATGTAACAAGTAAATGTTCTTGTGTTCACTATGTTCTTGTTGTCATGGTGAAATATACTATAAAATAAAACTTTAATTTTACTGAAAATACAGAACTAGTTCTTATGAAAAAAATAAGGGAACAATGTATTAAGGGAAAATCTGAGTGGTAAATAATCATGTTCTAGATTGCAGAGAAATTAAATAAGGCAAATATTTGAGAAGGTCAAAGAAAGGAGTGTAACTATGAGCTGGAGTATTCAATAAGGAAAAAACTCGTGGTAGAAATGAAAATAGATAGACCTTCCAACATTCAATCTATCATAAATACTCCTGAATTACAAGATTAAAAAAAACATGAAAAGTTACTCAGCATATTAAGTGTAAAAGTCTAAACATAGTTTTCAAAAATAATTTACTACGGTTTTATTTCTACATAGGTAAATAAACAATATCTGGAAAGAATATATTCCAAACTGTTAACAGTGATTACTTACTCCTGGGAAAACAGTATAAGAAAATGATACTTTTTAATCAATTTTTTTTTTCTTATCAGTAAACTTAATTTTTGTCAGTAGTGGGATTTGAACTGAGTCACGTAACAGAGGCAGTTTCTCAACTGCTTGAGCAAAACAATCAGCCCTTTTTGCTCTGGTTAATTTGGAGATTGGGTCTCACTGTTGCCCAGGCCAGCCTGAATTGCCATTCGATTTTTCACTTTCTGCTGCAGCTGGGAGGCCAGGCACATGCCTCTGCACCTAACATTTTTCTGTCTCATAATCTTTTTGCCCAGGTTGGCCTGGAAACACAATCCTCCTGATCTCAGCCTCCCAAGTAGTTAGGATTACAGGCATAAGAATCCAGTGCCAAGCTCAGTAAATTTTTTAACAGCCATTATTGACTTCTGGAAGCAGGACAAAGTCTGATCATATCAATCTCTCTGTTAGCAGTTCTTTCTCAATCTTCAATATACCAACAATGCAGGACACATTTTGTTGATCAATATTCTGGAAAGGACTATACCTGAATAAGGATTATATTGTTAGAAAATAAGAAGGGACATAAATATGAATTCAGCAGACATGAAAGGGCAAATAAAATAAATCATGTGTGACATTATCTTAGTTTTGTGAACATGAGTGAAATAAAAGAAATAACAATACTGACTTTGATTCAAGCAGAAGTAAAACATACTAGCCTTATAAGTTGTTAATGAAATTGAGTTCTTATTTAAAAGTCTTAACTACAAAAGTCACTAACTCAAGAAGTTTCAAAAGTGTCTTCTATCAAACCTTTATGAAAAATGTATTCTACTCTTTAAAGGAAAAGAATGGATATCTCAAATCATATTTATGAATGTAGTATAATTTTGTTCCAAAACAAAGAATGAATAAAATGAGAAATTTAAACATGAGAACCCTTTTCACTAACATTAGTGAAAAATTCCAACTAGGATATTAACAATCTATTCTCCAGATATGCATTAAATCAAATTGCAATAATATGATTAAATTTATCCCACCAATAATGATTCAATTAAACATTAGAAATTCTGCCAAAACTAAATAAAAAATTAGGGAGGAAAAAGACTATTTATTTCTTCAATAGATGCCAAAAATTGATGAAATTGACATTCGTTCGTAATTCTTAATATGTGTGACAAAACTAGAAATGGAAAGAAACTTCCTTAACTTAATGACAGCTATTTACAAAACTATAGTACAGCTGCTATGGAAAAGAGTTTGGCGGCATTTCAAAAATTTAAATATAGAATAGTCATAGAATTTAAGTATATGCCTGGGAAAACCAAAAATATATGTACACAAAAAGTTTTATATAAATAGCAACATTATTCAAAATAGCCAAAAAATAACATAAATGTCAACCAACAAATGCATTTATTTAAAAAGGTGATACATTCATACATTAGCGGATTAGTCAGCCATAAAACCTAATGAAGTGCCAATACTCGTTACCACATTGGAGAGCCTTTACAGCATTACTCTAAGTGAGAGAACTCAGATACAAACGGCCACATATTGTATGATTCCATTTACAATGAATGTTTAAAATAGTCAAATATATATTGATAGCAAGTAGATTAGTTGGTTTCTAGGGGCTAACATAAGGGAAATGATTTTTAATGGAGATAGTATTTATTTTGAGGTTGGCAAAATATTCTTGAATTAGAAAGTGATGGATACCCAACTATCTGAGATAGGATTTATTTTGAGGTTGGCAAAATATTCTTGAATTAGAAAGTGATTGATACCCAACTATCTGAGCATACGAAAAGCCACTGAATTATAAATATTAAAGGTGAATTTTAAGGTATGTGAATTATGTCAATAACAGAATTTTAAAACCTACAAAAACATATTGAATGTTTGAATGTTAATATTACACTGCATCTCCTAAGTATGTACAATTATTACATGTTAATCAAAAAATCAAAATATATTTATGGAGATGGAAACACTAGCTATTTTGATTTTGCAGTTACATATTTCACACATGTACCGAATTGTGACATTGTAACACATAAATATGTGGAAATCAAAAAAATAGTAATTGATTCTTTTAAAAAACATTCCTTTATATTTAGAAATAAGAATAAAATGCATCCTTTCACCTCGTCAATTCAACGAAGAGCTAGAGACCCAAGCCAGAGCATTGTAGAAGGAACATACCATTTAAGAGAAAAGATAATCTTCCACTATTTTCTGACAGTGTGATTATCCATATAGAAAACAATTAAAAGAATAAGCTGAAAATTGTTAAAACATGAAGAAAATAAGCATGGATCAACTGGAAATATGGAAGGAAGAAAGAAAGTGTTATGATTTGGGTATGAAATGTCCTCCACAGGCACATGCGTTGAATACTTATTCCCTGGCTGATTATGCTATTTAAGGAGGAAACATTAGGAGGTGAGGCCTACCTGGAGCAATTAGGTCACTGGGGCCATGTCTTAGGGGGCTGTATGACCACGTAGGCCCTTCTTTCATTATCCATGGGATTCTAGTTTTGATGACATGCAGAATGCAAGAGTTACAGTGTCATGGAGGTTTCCAACAAGATTTCAAACAAGACATCAAAGGCCAGGCAATGCTTGGCACGTTCAGCATCCCTGCAAGCAACCCCTGGGTATAGGATGTATAAATCTGTGATGATGAAGTCTATGTGGCAACGGATGCTCCAGGAAGTTGGAAATGTCAGTATTATGCCATGGCCACAGGAAAAAAAAGCCTTAGGCAAGAGTGGATATAGGGGAGAGGCTGCCCAAGCCCATTGAAGCTTACATGAGAACATTAGGTACCCCAGATGCTGGACATGGATCTACAGGGTAACATTTGTCCTGCTGAGTTTCATTCTTGCTTTGGTCCAATCCTTTCTTTCTATACCCCCATTCTCTTTATTTGAAATAAGAATGCCTACTCTGTGCCATTGTGTCTTAAAAATATATAACTTTCATTATGATTTTACTTGAGCACACAAATAAAAGTTTGACTTGAATCTCAGTAGAGATTCTAGACTTAGAATTTGTTTTGAACTCAGGCTTTTATGCTTGCTAGGCAGTCACTCTACCACTTGAGTCATGCCTCCAGCCCTGGATTTAGACTTTTTAATAATATTGTAACTGCTAAGACTTTGGAGAGTCTTGGAGATGGAATAAAAGCATTTTGCATTATGAGAAAGCTGTGAGCTTTTGTGGGTCAGGGGTGGAATGACATGGCTTCAATATGAAATATCTCCCAGAGCTCATGTGTTGACTATTTGGTCCCCAAATAGTGGTGTTATGTTGGATGACTCTGGTAACTTTAGCAGGTGAAGTCTACCTTGAGGAAGTAGTTCACAAGGGACATGTCCTGGAGGCTGTATCATTTCTCAGGCCCCTTTCTGTTCTCCTCTGTTTCCTATCCATCAGAACGTGATCAAGTTCCTCAGCAAGACTACTGCCATGATTTTCTGCCCAAACACATGAGGCAAAGCATTCATGCACTGAAACCTCTGAAACCATGAGCCAAAATAAATCTTTCACCCTTTTAAGTTGTTATGTCATGTATTTAGTCACAGTTCTGATAAAACTGATGAAGGAAGAAAAGAATGAGGGAAAGAAAGAAGGAAGGGAAAGATGGGGGAAGAAAGAAGAAAGGGAAAGAAGAAAATAGAGATGAGCATTAGAACATTCATAAAATGTAGCTTGAAATAAATCATAGAGCTGAATGTAAAACACACAACTATAAAATTTCAGAAAGCAACATAGGAGAAAAATGCAAGTGATTTTATGATTGTCAAAGACTTTTCAAATACAATACCAAAAACATGATCTGTGAAAGAAAAAGAAAACATGTTAATTTGGACTTAGTAAAACTAAAAATACTGTTTTTTAAAAATACTGCTAAAACATTAACACACAGTATGAAAAAAAATCTTGCTGCACACTTCTGATAAAGAGCTAGTATTCAAAATATACAAGGAATTCTTAAAACTCAAAAATAAGAAAAAACCTCACAAATCAAAGGAGTTAACAGTCCAAAGATATGGATAGAACACATCTGACCAAAAAACATGTGCAGGACAGGGGAAAGACAGCAGATTGTTGACATCCCTGTAGCCCAGCGATGACAAACTACCCTGAGAAAGGAAGACCTGAGGACCCCAAAAGGCACTCACAGGGCCCCATAACCAGTGAGAAGCAAAGCCCTCTCCAAATCCACAAATAGAGAAGCAACTAGCCATGGGATCAATGTGAAGAACAACTCACAGCTCAACATTCCCAATCCCCTGCCCCTGAAGTAGCTGCTTGACTCCATGCTCCATTTCTGTGTGCTCTGTGGTAATTCCTGCTTGGCTTCCTACTATACATGACTTGGTACCTTCACCCTGACACACCAGGGAAACTGGCACCCCTGTGTAAACAAGTCTCATGGTCCAGCTGCTCCATGGGTAACAGAATGTGTAAGCCAGTAGGCTTGGTTCCCCTGAGGCAGCAGTAGCACCCATGCATCCATCAGGTCCCAGAACTCCCACTACCTGCAGGCTTAGTATTCCTGAGATGGAAGCAGCAGCACTGGACTGTGCTTCTGGAAGCTCAGGCTGGCAATCAGGCCCCAGAACTCCTTGCACCTTTAGGCTTTGTTTCTCTGAGCCCCAAGCAGTTGCTGTGGCTCCTAGTAATCGGCATCAGCAATCAGTCCCCAAGGATCCTGCTGCATTCAGGCTTGGTTCCCCCTGTGCTGGCAACAGCACCACTGTGGCTTCTAGTATGCCAGTGCCAGTAAGCAGGCCTCAGGGCTCTTGCTGCCTGCAGACTTGGGTGCCCCGTGCCTTCAGCAGCTGCTGTGGCTCCTGGAAGCCCACACTGTAACACTACAAGGCAAGTAGAACCCAGGACCTGCATACAGAAGGCCAGCATTTCAAACCTGCAGGACAGCCACATCTCTCCTGTCCAAGAAATGTAATTCCAGCTCTCTACTGAGTGGCAACCCACTGCTCTGCTGGTGCTAAGAGGCCTGCCCCCTACAGTGCACAAAGACTCAGAGCACCTCACTGTGACTGCAGGAGAGCCCTCATGTCTCCATCCCCATCAATGAGGCAAGAAAAGAGGTAATCTGCAACACAACAAGAACCCTGCAAGGGGCATCATATCCACAATATGCCTCTCTGAGGAATACTGCTAGAGTTCTAGGAGAAAAAACTCAAAACCCCAAACTACAGGGGCACAAGAGATTAAAACCCTAGTTAAAAACAACTCCAGATGCGTAAATCTCAATGCAGAATTAAGTAGCAAGACAATCACTCGACATCAAAAGCCAATTTTACCACTAAGGATCTAAACACCTGTGTAGAGGAAGAGCTATCAAATAATGAATTCCAAAAAACAGTAGTAAAAATGATTAACAACCTCAGAGAAGAAAGACAAAAATTAGTGTTTGACCTCAAATAGTACATGTGTAAACAATTAAATGGGCTCAAAGAAAATACAAACAGATAAACGAAATTAAGAAGTCTAGCCAAAATATGAAAGAGGAAATCAATCAAGAAATTAATCCAAAATAAACAACTCAATATTATATCTCAATTGATAGCTTGGTAAACAGAGTAGAACAAGTTAAAAATGGACTGTCACAAATGGGATACAAAGTAGACAAACTAGTCCAGGTAAAGGTCCATGAAAGAATTCTAAGAAAATATGAATGTATGAATGGAGCATGCAAGATATCTGGGACCCCATGAAAAGACCAAACCTATCAATTATGGGTGTAGAAGAAGGAGCAGAGAGACAAACTACAGACATTGACAACTTATTCAATAAAATAATAGTTGAAAAATTCCCTAACCTCAAGAAAGAGAGAGGAGTTACCCAGGTGCAGGAAGTTTACAGAATACCAAACCATCTGGACCAAAAAATGAACACCCCCAGAAACATCATAATCAAAACACTTAGCACACATAACAAAGAAAGAATTCTAAAAGCTGCAAAAGAGAGAAGACAAGTCACATATATGGGCAAATGCATTAGAATAAAAGCAGAATTCTCAACTCAAACTCTAAACACAAGAAGGTCATAGAAAGACATAATCAGCTCCCAAAAGCAAATTTCAACTTATACGAGTCTACCCAGCAAAACTATCCTTTCTAATTGAAGGAGAAACTAAAACCTTCCACAACAAGGAAAAGCTAAAGGAATTTGCAATCACCAAGCCAGCACTACAGAAGATAAATAAAAGACTTTTACATATAAAAGAAGAAACTAGAGTGAGCCAGGTAGTCTCAAGAAAGAATAAATGATTTTGAGCAAGCAGACCAGTAGACAAAAAAGTATAGGAAAAACTAAACACCAGGGAAACAAAAATTACTGGAAACAACAGCACTTCTCAATGTAACACTGAATGTAAATGGCCTCAGTGCCCCAATCAAGAGACATAGACTAGCAAAATGGATTTAAAAAAGACCTAACTATATGTTGCTTACAACAGACTCATCTCACTGAAAAAAATAAATACTGGCTTAGAGTCAAAGGGTGGAAAAAAGTTTTCCAAGCAAATGGATGCCACAAACAAGCAAGAGTAGCTATACTCATATTTGACAAAGTAGACTTCAGACTAAAATCAATCAGAAAAGACAACAAAGTTCACTTCATATTAATGAAAGGAACAATTCAAGAGGAAATATCAATCCTTAACATATGTACACCAAACACAAGGGCAACTTTCTACATTAAAAATAACTCTAATGGGCCTAAGAACACAGATCGATGCTAACACAGTGACAGTGGGAGACCTGAATACCCCATTGTCACCAATAGATAGGTCATCCAGACAAAAGATCAACAAAGAAAGTTCAGAACTATTCCACACACACTGGACCAAGTAGACATGGTTGATATCTATAGAGTATTTCACCCCAAAACTAGACAATACACATACTTTTCTGCAGTTCATGAACTTTCTCCAAAATAGATAATATTTTAGGACGCAAAGCAAATCTCAACAAATTCAAGAAAATAGAAATAACCCCCTGCATCATATCAAATCACAACAGAATAAAACTAGACCTCAACAACGAAAGAAACCCCAGAAAATATTCAAACATATGGAGATTGAACAACACACTTATGAAAAACCAATGGGTGACTGAAGTAATAAGGGAAGGAATCAAAAATTTCTTAGAATCTGTTGAAAATGAAAACACAACTTATTAGAATATGGGGGACACAACAAAGGCCATGCTAAGAGGAAAGATTATAGCTATAAGTGCCTACATTACAAAAACATAGACCTCTCAGATAAAAAAATCTATGATGTACCTTAAGCTCCTAGAAAAGCAAGAATAAACCAAAACCAAAACCAGCAAAAGGAAAGAAATAATAAAGATCAGGGCTGAGATCAATGAGATCAAAACCAATCAAACAAAGAATCAATGTAACCACAGTAGGTTATTTGAGAAGACTAACCAGATCGACAAACCCTTAGCCAACATGATAAAAAGGAGGAGGGAGAAGACCCAAATTAATAAATCAGAGATGAAAATGGGGACATAACCACAAATACTAATAAAATCCAGAGAATTATTACAGAATACTTTGAAAACTTGTATTCAAGTAAACTGGAAAATCTAGTTGAATAGGTTAAATTCCTAGATCCATTATCCAACCAAAATTGAACCAAGAAAATATTAACCACCTAAATAGTCTTATCACATGCAATGAAATTGAAGCAGTAATAAAGAGTCTCACTACAAAGAAGAACACAGGACCTGAAAAATTCACAGCCTAATTTTACCAAACCATTAAGGAAAAACTAACACAAATACTCCTCAAATGTTTCCAGGAAATAGAAAGGGAAGGTACGCTACCAAACTCATTCTATGAAGCTAGCATCACTCATCTCTGTCTTTCACCCTGTACCAAATTCAACTCAAAGTAGATCAAAGACCTTAATATGAGGCCTGAAAATTTGAAACAGCTCCAGGAAGCAGTAGGAATTACACAGGAATATATAGGTATGGGAAACAACTTCCTAAACAGAACTCGAAAAGCTCAGCATGTAAGAGAAACAATGAACAAATGGGACTGCATCAAACTAAAGAGCTTCTTCACAGAAAAGGAAACAGTCACCAGACTCAAGAGACAGCCCACAGAATGGGACATAATCTTTGCCAACTACTCACCTGATAAGGGACTAATAGCTAGAATCTACAGGAAACTCAAAAAAACTCAGACCCCAAAGAATCAAAACCCATGTGAAGAAATGGACACATGAATTAGACAGGGAATTCTCAAAGAAAGAGGTACAAATGGCCAGTAAATTCATGAAGAAGTGCTCAACTTTCCTGGTTGTAAAAGAGATGCATATCAAAACAACACTTAAATTTCATCTCACCCCACTTAGAATGGCCATAATCAAGGGTAATAATAACAAAAAATGCTGGTGAGGATGTGGCAAAACAGGAACCCTATACTCTGCTTGTGGGAATGCAACTTAGTACAACCTATGTAAAGCAGTATGGAGATTCATCACAAAACTAGAGATACAGTTGCCGTATGATCTGGTGATACTGGTCCTGGGCATATACCCAAAAGAAAGCAAGACAGGATACTGCAGAGACACCTGTACACTGATGTTCATCAAAGCAGTATTTACAATAGCCAAGCTCTTAAAACAACCCAAATGCCCTACAACTGATGAATGGATCAAGAAATTGTGGTATATATACACAATGGAGTATTGCTCAGCCATAAAGAATAATGACATATGGTTTGAAGGTAAATGGATGCAATTGGAAGACATCATGTTAAGTGAAATAAGCCAGAATCAGAAACACAAAAGATGCATGTTTTCTCTCATGTGTGGAAGATATATCCAAAGATAAACATATATACAAAAACAAGCATGATCATATACAAACTCAGAAGTGGAACATGTTTGTAGCAGTGGAATATTCTATGGAACTCAGGGAAAGAGGGAAAGGAAAAGAGAATGATAGAGCATAAGTAATAACACATAATATAAGATGTAAATCCAGAGGATATAAGGATGTGTATTGAAAGCTATTGAAAAATAGGGGGCAGGAGATAAAGGGGTAAGGGACAGCAATCAAAGAGATTAGCAGCCCAAAGTAAAGCACATCCACAGTGGGCATACATTGAGACACTCCTTTGAACGTCAACTTAAGAACAAAAACCAGGACTGTAAAATAGGCACAGTGTTGTGGGGGAGGGGTACTTGTGGAAGGGGGAAGGGTGAAGGAAGGAAATTAAGGTGACAGGATACGGTTGATGGACTTCATATACCTATATGAAACAGAACTAAGAACTCTCTTGCAATTGCTTTGGGTGGGGTAGGGAGCAGGCAGAGAGAGAGAGAGAGATGATGGGGGAAATGTAAATAATGTACACTATAAGTCTGGAATTGTCACTTTGAATCCCCCCTTATAATAAATATACCCTAATAAAATTTTTATTTGAAAAAAGATGTGCAAAAATCAAACAAGTATGTGAAAAGACGTTTTTAACATCATATGCTTTTATGGAATTGCAAGTTAAATCAACAGTGAGATGAAAGCACACCTATTAAAATGGCTAAAATCCAAAATATTTTGAAAACCAGATGCTCGTGTGGATGTCAACCAATGGGAACACTTTGTTCATTACTAAAGCAAATGCAAAACAGTACAGCAGCTTTTGGATGATGGTTTAGCATTTTATTACAAAGCTTAGAATAGTTTTATCATGAAATTCAACATTTGTGGTTTTTTGGCATTTACTAAAGTTAGTTGAAAATTAAAGTTTAAACAACAATGCATGAATTTTCACACCAGCTTTATATATAATTTCCACAATTTGAAAGATGCTAAGATGTCTTTCAATTGGAGAATGGATAAACAAACTGTATTATTTTATTCAATGTAATACTACTTAGTCATGAAAATAAATGAGTGATCCAGCCATGAATAGACATGGAGGAATCTTACTAAACTATATTGTTAAGTAAAAGTACTTGATTTGGAAATATTACTATTCTATGAACCCTAGTATATGTCATTTGTGAAAGGCAAAACTGTAGAGACAGTAAAACAATTAGTAGTTTAACTAGATAGTGATGATTGTTGAACAACTGTCTAAATATACTAAAAACATTGAATTATATACTTAATCTCATTAAAGATAGATGACTCAGAATCATAAACACATCAATTTTCTGAATAGATCTAGCTATGTTTTTCAACTCTGTGTGCATAATGAAAATTCCCTCAAAAATGTTAAAAAAGAAAACTGTATAACTAAATCAAATTCTTAGCTGGGGTGCTGTTGGCTCACACCTGTAATTGTATCTACTCAAGGAGGCAGAAATCATGAAGATCACTGGTAATAGTCAGCCCAGGCAAATAGTTGACGAGACCCTATCCTGAAAAAACCCCACACAAAAAAGGGCTGGTAGAGTGGCTCAAGGTATAGGTCCTGAATTCAAACCCCAGCACCATAAAAAACAAAACAAAATGGAAGTAAATGAAGTTCTCTCATAAATAAAATTTTATTGGAACACAGCCATTTTAATAGATATATATTTAGAATTCAAAGTATATAAAGAATTCCTATGATTATAAAAGAAAAGACAAACATACCAAGTTTAAAAAATGTTGAAACAGGCATTTCACAGGAGAGGAAACCCAAAGTCTATATAATAGGTAGCAAGTAGATGTAAGTGATGGTAATATGCAAAGGGAACCTAAAATGGAGGCTCCTTCAGAGTCTCCCGTCCTTGAGGGGGAAATGTAAGGTAACAGTTAGACATAAGCAATGAGTTAAGGAAATGCACAAGAATGTTTGGTATGTGCCTTATAAATACTGATCTTGAGGACTAAAACAATTAGCTATACAAAAGTTACATATGTCATCCTCTCTAGTTATAGAAAAATGTCACAGCTGCAAAGCACACTACCAGGCTCCAACTCAAGCCAGCTGGAGTAACCAAGAGTCATCTTTGGGTCATTAACATGACATTTTAATCTTTTTGTAACTGCAAATTTTCTGTCTCCCTCTTCTGTGGGTTTTTCATAGGTGGTCATGGGTAATTGTATGCACAGAGTTATCCTTTAGCTGTGTCCCTGTCATAATTCTTTCATAAGTTTCACATCAATTACTCTCCTTAAGCTAGTCCTGGTGATGGACTTTATGCTCCAAGAGCCTTACACTTCAATAAAAGCCTGTGCTAAGGTAGAAATGATTATCGTTCTTGACCTCTCTTTCTGAGACAACCCACCTTCAACTCTGAAACTGTCTTTCTATTCTAATAAACTATAATTTTTACTACTCTGTTTCCCATCTTCCCAGAAATATTTTCTTTGTGCATGCAAATATTGAATTAGCTGCATTCATGTTCCAGAAGCACATAAACATGAAAATCAGTTTAATCTAATTCATAAAATACTATAATATTTTTCCAATCAACAAAATTGAGCTAAAGTGCAATGTTAGTGATGATGATGATAAACTGGTATTCTTATCTACCAAGGGAATGTAAATTGTTACACCATTCTGAAAATTAATTTGACATTACTAATATGGACATATGCTAATACCTAATTATTACACTCCTTAAAATATTTCCTCCCTGTAGAAACTCTCATACATTTTTGCTAAGAATCATGTAACAGTACTGTTATAACACTATTATAGCAAAAACACATAAATACACACATGCAGATACACACACATAGATTTGTGTCAATAATCTAATATATAAACTGTGGTATCTTCATACTTACCTAAAGTGACTAAGGCTGCATCTATTAACATGGATGGATTTCTAAAATGTTACATAATGCTCAGTGATAAAAATAAGTCAAAAGTATGAAAACAATATGATTTCACATATAGACAGTTCAAAATATGGTTACAACACATTCATGGTTTTAGGTAAATGGCATATTTTAGAGATGAATGGAAAAATAATTATTTTAAAAGGTAATGGAATAACACAAAATTTAGGATAGTATTTACTTCTGGTTAGCTGAAGAGAAGAGAGCTTAAAACAAGGAGGAGTACATTTCAGGTTGCAATGACTTGGTAATTTTGTATTTCTTAAATTTGCTGGCAAATACAAATTACAGAGATTGTCATTTACCTCATTATTGATTATTTGTTATGAATTTTATTTGAAAAAGTGTTTTTAGAAATAATTTTATATTTGGGTTGATGTCATCAAATGAATATTTTCCATCTTGACTAATATCTATATAAAACCAAGGTATCAACCTACTATTCTAGGATGTAGCTTTTTTTCCTTTTATTTATTTACTAGTTTTTATTTTTTATTATTGGTATACTGGGGTACATTGTGAAATTAGCAAAAGTTCTTATAGCATAGTTGAACTCACCCTAGAATGCAGCCTTTTGAGGTTCCAAGATACAGTACAGGGTTTTTGGTTTGTGAAAATGTCTCTATTGGCAAAGATATTTTGTTACTCAGTTATTGTAATGGCTCTTTAGCTAATACCATTGTCCCAATTGCCCCATGATGTTAAATATTGCTGACTGAATGACCTTTCAAAAACAATTGATATTGTTTCTTCTCTGTTTAAAACTCTATGTTTCTCTTCACTTATAGGAAAAAATCTGAATCTCCATACAAATTCACACCTTAACTCTCTCCAGCCAGCCTTTCTAATCGCAACTTTTGCCCCTACTGTCTAATTAGCATACTGTACAGATGCCAGGGGTCTTCTCCCCCTTTTCTGAATATACAACGTTCTTTTAAATGTCTTTCCTTTCATCCCCTGTACCTAATATGCTAATGTGCATCTTCTTCACTTGGTGAACTCAACTTAATATCTGCCTCAAACTTCCTTCCTTTGAAAAAAACTGCCTCTAGTCCTCCAGGCTGAATTAATAATTCCAACTTACAGGCTTTAAAAGTTGAACAAACTAATACGTTGAAAATAATTTTTTTTAATTTAAAGTTAGCAAACCAGTGAATATATGGATTATCTATGTACTGCATTTAACTCTGAATAGAGAACTGAGTGGGTTGTTAATGTTACTTTCATTGTAATGTCCTTTTCATTACCTGGGAATGTTTTATTACATGGATTTCTTTCTTTTTTTAATATAAAAGCTTTTAACAATTGGAATTATTTTAACCTTTAAAACTGAAAATCCTATTTTTGTAGCATGTCTATTATATGATAGTTTATCTGCTTGTGATATTTTTTGTGACTTGGCTGTGAGAAACACAAGGTAGAACCTCCTATTATTCATCTTGATATCCCTAGTACCTAGTGTAGTGCCTGTAAAGAACTGAAAAAGAATGGGTAGATATTTTCTGATTTACTGAATGACTGGATGGATGGAAGATGGATGAATGAGTGAGTGAAAGATAGTAAGGTCAAATCCATTAAAAGTCAGCACTTATAGTAGTTCTTTAGACATCCTCTATGGACCCTCATCTATGCTTTACAGATCCATTTTGAGAGGAAATTCAGGAAAAACACAATTGCTTTACATTCAGAGGTGACTTATCTGATGAAGACTACAGAATGTTATTAATTATGCACGAGAGCAATGAAGTACATTTCATACTAGCCTGCATCAAAAGCAAGTCACTGTGAAATGAACCGAATGATTTAACAACACCCAATGCGTAAAAGGTCCTCCTCACCTTAAAGGTCTTCAGTACAGCCTCTTAATTTGATTTCTGTTTTGTAGTGCTGTCTTCATTTTATGGTCTCTAGTTCTCCTTATTACAAATGTAATTTTTAAGGGTCAAATTAATTTAATTTCACTTTGGCTTTGGAATGCTTGAATGCAAGGTTGTGCAAACTATTAGCTTAAAACAGGTACACCACAAAACTTTGTTCCAAGCCTCTCTAAGTCACCAGGGCATTTACAGGAAATTGTGTGAACAGGAGAGCTTATAGTTATAATAAGGAGAAATATAATAGGAGAAATTATGGATGCCCCAGAACATATCAACATATGAAGGTAACACTGTGTTTGCTCCAACTCTACTCCAACTCATGCAAATTGTAAAGCTTTCCTCACCATTTTTAAATTCTTAACATAATACTTACCCAAGACATAATTCAAAATTGCTTTCTTCCTGTATATCTTCTGTCAGAATTACACTTCTTTAAACCATTTGCTTAGAACCAAACATATTTTCTCTTCAGTATTACATCATTTTACCAATAAAAAACATATTCTATCAACTAGTACACAGAGTAGTTAGTGCCTTACTTTGTGTAGACAGAATTAAGGAAAGTATAAAGGAAAAAAAGAGAGTAGATGAAGGCATAGATTTTGTCTTCAAAGGCTTTAATGGGATATTTTTGGTGAAAGAAGACATTGGAGTGCTGAATAACAAGTAAGGCTTAATAAGTGAAGTTAAATGACAATGGAAAGTTATAACACGTGAAACAAAGTAAACAGAGAATACTGTCTGGAAAGGCAAATGGGGCTGATACAACAATCCAGACTTTCTCAAATTGGTATTTCAACTACACCCTGTGCACTCAGTATGAACTTATTTTCCCACTTTAGCCACTTATTTTCAGATCCTCAGCATGACTTTCTTAACATTTTTTTCATTTGATTTTACTGATTTTCTAAGACTGCTGCATAGGCACAATTTAAGTAAACTGCTACCTCAGCATGTCATCACAAAACATAGTGATATATATTGACTTTCTGTCAAACATCAAACTGATCTTTTAAACTACCTTGATGACTTATAAGACTGTGTTTAGTGTAGGTCTAGTTTTATTGTATGATGACTAGCTCTTGTTGCCCAGCATGGACTATACAAGTTTTAGAGAATAGAGTGACACATTTCAGCAGTTGCAAAAGTCTGACTCCGTTCTTGAACTCTGTCCTGATTAAAGAAAAAACACATTTCACTTGCCAGTAGAAAAGACAACACCAAAGGCCACATATTTTCTCTCATATGTAGAATGTAGGCCCAATACAAATATAAGCAATATTATGAAAAACAGGTCATGCTAAGGGAGGTCACATGTGAGAGAGGAAGTGCAAAAGAAGGAAGTTAAGAAAGTGAATATGATTGATGTACTTTTTATACAAGAACACATATAGATTTTTAAGCCTAGTGAAATCACCATAAAAGGGGACTGAATTACAAAGGAGAAAAATAGAGGGGATGAACCAATTTGGGCTATAATACATGTATACATGGAAATGACACAATGAAACTCCCTGTATAACTGTCTTAAGAAATCAAAAATGTCTTTTTTTTTAAATGGAGTACAGGAAGGCAAAACAAGTCCTGTCTGGGGGTTGATACCAGTGGGAGGGGGTAAGGATATAAGGAAAGGGTGCAGGAGAAAGAATGTAGTGAAAATATTATGTACCCATGTGTGAAAATGGAAAAATGAGACCTGTTGAATGGAGGGAGGGGTGAATTCAACTATTATATATTGTAAGAACTTTTATAAATGTCACAATTTACCCCCAGTACAGCAATAACATGATAATAAAAAGTGTTTAAAAAAAAGTAAAGACAATACCTAGTGTTCTCACAGAATGGATAAGTGCATATATATTCTACTCCTATTTGGGCCATGGTCTTTGGACAATAAGATAAATAACTAAGCTGAATAATTGAAAGCACAGTCCTTAAGAAGAAGAGGTTGTTAGAAAGTGAACACTGTCCATAAGAATACTGGAAGTGTAGCCAAGTTATGGAAACAGTCAAGATGCCCCACTACTGACCAATGGATCAAGAAAATGTGGTATTTATACACAATGGAATTTTATACAGCCATGAAGAAGAATGAAATGTTATCATTTGCTGGTAAATGGATGGAACTGGAGAACATCATGCTGAGCAAGTTTAGCCAGGCCCAGAAGACCAAAAATCATATGTTCTCCCTCATATGTGAACTTTAGATGAAGGGCAAACACAACAAGGGGATTGGACTTTGATCACATGATAAAAGCGAGAGCACAAAAGGGATGTATGAGGATAGATAGGTAACGCAGAAAAACAAGACAGCATTTGATGTTCTCAATGCAAAGGAACTAATGCAGAAACTTTAAAGCAACAGAGGCCAATAGGAGAAGGGGACCAGGAACTAGAGAAAAGATTAGTTCGAGAAAAATCAATTTAGAATGTAACACATATATACATGGAAGCAATGCTAGGAATCTGCCTGCATAGCTATCTTCATCTCAACTAGCAAAAACCCTTCATCCTCCTTATTAATGTTTATACTCTGTCTTCAACAAAGTTAAAGATAAGGGCAAAACAGTTTCTGCTTGGAAGTGAGGGAGTGGAGGGGAGAGGGAGGAGGTAGGGGGAAAGGGAGAGGGCGGGGGGAAGGGGGGAGTAATGACCAAAACATTGTATGCACATATGAATAAAAGAAATTTAAAAAAAGAATACTGGAAGCATTTATATAAACTCCTCTGAGCTTTACTCAAATAACATCTAATTGTTCCTGGATGAATCTGCTATTACATTGGTTTCTCCACATAAACTAAAGGCTATGAATTTTGTCTGCAAAAATGTCTTCTTACATAATTCTCATGGCTGCTCTTCATTCTGTTTGGAATACTCTACCCTAAACTGTGCCTATTTTTCTCCTTCCTATGTTTCTATTCAGCTCAATAAGTACTTCATCAAGGAAACCTGTCTTTGTTCCCAAGACTACGGCAAATAAGTCTATTTTAAAACTAAGGCATGTAATTTCCTTTCATAGCACATGTAAAAGTTAAAACTTTACATTTTCCTGTTCAATTATTTCATCAATACTTATCTCTCCCACTTATAAATATATGAGGGTAGGGATCTGAGTACATGGTCTACTTCCTGTTCAAAGCTGGTGAATAATAATGATTTGGTGAATGAATGAATAAATTTCATTTTTACCTAATCAGATTCTTTTAAAGGTGAAGGGATATGCTCTGCTTTATAAAAATTAAAAGTCATAGTACTTGTGAAATGAAAATCAAAGTAGGAAAAGAGACTTACTTACTTGCTAGCAGCAGAGAAGAATTCATCAAATTACCGTGTTTAATTTGTGCTTTAAGAAAGATTTTGCATGCTGTGACTTACTATTCTGGACTGTATTGTGTGAAAAGCGTCAAGGGCTATTCAATACTGTAAACTGAAGATTGCTATATCTCCAGAAAAATATATCCCTTTTGTTAGGCATAATTCTCTAGAGAGGGAAAAAGAGATGCATATGTAAATTGATCAATTGATGTATAGATAGATAGTTAGATGCACAGATAGAAAGATACACAGAGATAGATGGATATACACACATATACATAGATAGATGTGAGAGGTGATTTGCTATGGGAATTGATTCATATAGGTACTGAAACTCAGAATTCTGTCACTAGGACAACTTCAAACTGGAGACCTTGAAATGCTGGTGGTATGCTTCAGTTCAAGTTGAAAGCCTTAGAAATGTGGAAGCTGACGATTTAACTTTTGTTCTGAGGCTGAAGGACTAAGAACTCTTTGGCTGCTGGTGTAAGGCCAGAGGAGTGTACCATCTGAAGGAAAAGGAGAGAAAGAGAGATGGGGAGAGAGAGAAAGAGAGAGAGAGAGAGAGAGAGAGAAATTCACTATAACACTAATGTGTTTGGTTCTATATAGGGTCTCAGAAAATTGGATTTCACCCACTCACATTGGGTGATGGTAGATCTTCCCCACTCACTTCATCAATTCATGTGCATATGTTATCTGGAAACACACTTATAGACACACACAGAAACAAAATAACCCTGTCAAGTTGACACATAAAATTCACCACCACATTCCTCAACTTTTAGATAATTTTCAGACAGTATTTTAGATCATAACTTTAAAAACACTGTTAGAGACAATAAAATATTTTAGAGTTCTACAAATAAGTTGGTATCACAGTTAAAATGAATACCTAAATTCAAATCTAATAATCACACTTTATTTTTCTTATATGCTTGTCAATCGTAAGTATGAGATTTAAACTCTTAAGTTTCAACTGTCTTTTCTCACTCTGCTTTGAGAAGAGAATTCCTATCCTATAATAAATGCACTATCTCAATGTCTCCCTCTTACATAGAATTTATATGAGTAAACATGTAGACAACATGTAAATTGAAAAGTTCATAGAAGTCAAGGAACCCTAAGTCTTCTAGTCTGAGTAATTAACTATGTCATCTTAGACAAGTTATTTAATGTTCCTCTGTCTTATTTTCTTTATTTACCAAATTTTGTTTATTATTCCTGACTCATAAAGATTATGGAGAAAAACAAATGAAATAGCAATTTCAAACACATTTTGGAAAATGAGAAGCTTCATTCAAATGCAAGTGTGATGTAGGGCCTGTGCTATGTGCAGCAGTTGATTGCTAATTTCAAACAAAATGAAGAGACTGTGGTTCACTCTCTGAAAGCTCAGCACACATAGGCTAACTTGCATAAGTTCCTTCTAGCATTGAAAGAACCCTATACAGCTCTCACTTCCCTTCATACTCTACTTTCTGAATCAGTCTTTGTGAAAAAATTCCCTCCAGTGAGTAATATTTTGAAGAAACTTTAAAGAAAATTCTTTGCCTGGAGATTGCTGATTCAGCAGAGTGAATGAGGTAACAGATATATTTGGAACGTTTTTTTGGCAGGAACCTAGACTGACCAGCTCTACATGAATTTGTAGGTAAGTGTTTGGCTATAGGAAGCACACTCCTTAAAAATAACTATATACATTTCCGAATTTGAAGGCATGTGGAGCAAAATGGTACCACCATGTTTTAAAGACATTATGCTGTGCATTCAAATAGTCCATATTTAATTTACAACATGCAGTAATCCCACTTCCTTCTCCTTATGACTCCATACATAATACAAGAGCTTCTAGAAAATGCACCCTATAATGTGAAATGCCATGATGCCACAGGACATGGAAAAAGGAAAGCACCCTTTTCTATAATGCATAAAAATATATCAAAATTATTCATAATCATGATTGAAGACAAATCATTCTTCCTAGGTTAAAAAAATTATTATGCTGCAACTGCATTACTCTAATTCCTGGAGTTTTGACTGACATAGTCTTATGTTTTGGTTATTCTAATACTTCCCTGAATCTTGTTCACACTTATTAGCTATAGAAGGCATTAAAATGACTTATTTTGAAAGGTATCATGGTGTAACAAGAAAACACGTTTGTCTATAATATGTAGTAGATCTCAGATAGTGGTGTTGAAATACAATCTGAATGACTTGCCTTTAAACTAGCTTACAAAAGAAAGTCACTCAAACTAAACAGTCCACATGAATTATATACATTCTCCCTGAAATCACAGATATTTATCTTTTTTTCATTGCAAGCAAAATGTAAGCCAGTTAATCATTAAAGTTATAGGTCATTTCTATACTATAATCAAATCTGAACTTTCCTACTGGTAATGGCTGAAAAATAGTTTTTACTCAAAAATAATGTGTTCACTATTTTGTCATGGTATATAGAAAGTAAACTTACTGGAAGTAATCTATAGAAAAGCTTAAAGAAAATAAAATTAAATACTTTTGCCCGATATAATTTAATATCCTTTGAATATGAATAATGTTGGTTACTAGGTTGATTTTCATGCAAGCTTCAAAAGCTAGACAATACTGAAAATCTGAAAGAACTGATAGTACATTTGTTTGTCTGTGTGTCTTTGTTCCTATCTGTCTATGAAGTTTGATGATTGTTGTGAAAGAGATCACAATTGTTATTCATTTTCCTTTTGAGTAATATATTTTTATTTAAGCTCATTAATACGCATTTTCATTTCCTAAAGATATGGAAGCAACTTAGATGGTATCACTTCCAGCTGGAATGACAGCTCTTGTTCTTTCTGAGGCACAGTTGGATGCTGTGAACTCTAGTTTCATGGCCACACTTTGACAACTGGCATGTACATGGGCTTTAAAAAAATTTTTCTTAGTTTTCAGTATCCCGTTTTTTACTCATCCAACCCTCAATCTTGGCCTTATCAGTTAAGTATCTTTCCCATGTTGCCATTCCTTGGCTGTATCTCATATTATTTACTTATATCCTTCTTCTACAATCTCCCATCATAATCTACAAATTCTATAAACCATTGCTCTCTCCACCATTGCCAGAGACTCAATAAATTTGTAGATTAGAAACCAATCCTGTAAACTTCATAAAGGTTATTGCAGCAAGAGATGGTTTATGCATTACTTCTCACAGGAGCATTACATGAAATCAGGATTTTCCAATGGAATTATCCTTTAATTAAAGAATATTAGGCTTTATTGTCAGTTGTGGTGTATTATGCCACTCAAAGAGCAAAACCTCCTAATGGACAAATTGGGTGAACATCCTTATATTAACAAGAGGTTATTTTCCCAGAAAGGGTTACAATATTCTCAGTATTTATGACTTCAAAATTAAAATGAAGAAAAGATTTAGAACAAGCTGCTCTATTTAGCAAAATATCTGATTTTCTAATTGTAGACAATAACTACTGTCATCTTACTATGCCAGATTAGACAGTTACTTTTAATAAAATATTAAATATTTCTAAAATTACTATCCTCTTCTCTTAAAGTGGGCCTTCATTCTACCCAAAAACTATGTTTTTTTCTCAAACTATTATCATAAGCAATTCAATTTCCTTTTTAACAAGAGTTTCTTGTTATATACTGCCTTTTTCCACTTTTAAAGATGAGTCCTCTGGTTTTTGTTTTTTCATGTATTTTTCAAAGCTGAGATGAGGCTTATGAATAAGTAACTTTTTCGGAATTAAGATTATATTATCAGTGAATAGACATAATTTCACTTCTTCCTTTCATATTAGGATGCCTTTTATTTTGTCTCTCTGGTTTAGTTGTTCTGACTAGGACTTCTAGTATTATATTGAAAAGAAGTGGTAAGAATGGGCATCCTTATCTCATTCCTGATCTTAGAGGAAAGGTTTCAGCTTTTAATTGCTGATTATGATGTTAGCTATAGGTCAATTATATATATATATATATATATATATATATATATATATATATATATAATTTTAGGGATACATTAAACATGATTCTGGTGAATAATTATTTTAAACTATTGTTGAGTTCAGATTGCTGATACTTTGTCGGAATTTTTTCATTTCTGTTCATCAGGGATACTGGTCTGTGATTTTCCTGTCATATAAAATTCTCTGGCTATGGTATTGAGGTAGTGTTAGCCTCAAAAAATGCATTTGGAAGTTTTTTCCCCCCACTTCAATTTTTTGAAAAAAATTGAAAAGAATTTTTATCAGTTCTTTTTAAATGTTTGGTGGAATTCAGGAGTGAAGCCACGTGATCTTGTGCTTTTCTTTCACAGGAGAAATTTTAATTACTGATTCAATTCCTTTATTCATTATTGATTTGCTCAAATTTTCTATTCATGCTTAAGTCTTGGTTTTCTACATGTATCTAAGGATTTATCTATTTCTTTTAGATCATCTAATTTGATAGTGTATAATTATTTGTAGTAGTTTCTTTGTATTTCAGTTGCATCATTTGTAAGGTCTCCTCATTTACTTTTGATTTTACTTGCGTCTTCTAGCAAGTTTATCTAGCTAAAGCTTAGTTAGCTATTGAAATATTGTATTTTTGTGGCTGCTAATGTGCATCAGACTTATATTTAAACCTTTTCTATCCAGGCATATGGTCATTATAGATATAAGGTCAAGCTATTTACACATTGAATTAAAATTTGTTTTTATACGGAGTTGTTTGCTTTAGGAAGTATAAATAAATGTTGATATGAACTTAAATTGAACTTATTTGTATAGCTATGCATATTTAATTAATATCAAATGCATGAAGCACATGTGATTTTTGCTCTATTTTATGGTTTCTAGAGGCATGAAAGAAGCTAATTTGAGACAAGCTACATGGAAAAGTGGAAAAAGCTCTGACTTTGGACCCATACTGACTTTTGCTGAAATCTATGATCTATTTTCTAGGTGTGTGACGTTGTGCAATAAAATTTCATTCTTGAGTATATTTCCTGTCTTAAAATACTAAGGGTAATAGAAATAAGATTGCAGCTTTATATTATATATATTATATATAATATATATGAGAAAATGGTTGAAATATAAATAGTTGTGTGGTTGGTGTATAATGGTGTATAATGAGCACTCACAATGTAATTCTACCTTCTCATCTTTATTTCAGAGTCAGATTCTAGTAACATTATCTGATGCATTGTCTCATTATGTGTAAAACAGGTAGTTTCTGAAAACTCTATGCTGATCTGTTGATCTATGTATTTCTATTCCAATAACACACTGCTTAGATTACTGTATCTTTATAATAAATCATTAAAAAGTTAGTGCAAAGTTAGAAAAACATGCAAAGTGGCATATTTGAGTATTTTAACTGCAATAATAACAAAACAAAACACAAAGGGACAAAATAAACCACAACAGAGTTAGGTAATTCAAATAAAGATCAAGTTAGCTTGGGGCTAGCAGTGTAGATCATTGGAAATAACTGAAGTTTTTCCTGAACGTTGTATGCTTACTATTATTTGCAAAGCATATCGACCCTTCATAGAGAAGACATTGCATCTACCTTGATGAGACAAATCACATGTAGACAGATGTAAAGAATAACAAAATTGTGGGCTGGTAGCAATTTGGCTCACAAAAGACATTCAAGCTGCTTAGAAAACACACATTGAGAGGGCAATCAAATGAAAGTGTAGTCTAACACCTATAAAGCAGTTGAAAATAAAAAAAATTATCTTATTCATTCTCTTTTGTAAGCCTTGTACTTTTTAAAGAAATTTATTTCATGATGTGAGGTTTTAAGTTTAGCTTCTTTAACTTAGTCTATAGTATTTTTTAAAGGAGATGTTAAGCATTTTAAAAAGAGATGTTACATGCTAGTAACTTTCCCACTGTTTCAAATTTCCCCTGGCATAGATGTTCATTTCCTTCAAGGTGTTGATACAGCTCAGAAGCAAATTTCTGAAAGATTTTAGGCCATGCTCCAAAGGAAATTATTCTTGTGGGTTTCTCATCTACTAAAACTTGTTGATCTCTTCATGTTTTTTTACCCTTTCAATAAGGTTATGGTATATATTGCAAATTTCTACATAAATAGATAAAATTGTTCTGAAATGCAACATAGACAACTTTTGGTAACATTGGAATGTGATTTAAAGCTATCCCTTCCCACCTAAGTAACATAGTTGACAGTTTCCTTCCTCTGAGCTTACCACACAGGAAAACCCTCATTTTTTAATGACCATTTTATTGAGACATAGGTGATAGGGAGGTAGATTTTAATCTTAGATTGAAAAATATCATCCTCTAATGTCCAACATTTAGACCAATAATTCACCTATAATCTAAGGACTAATAATAAAAAATCTGATATTTCTGCACCTTAATTAGCTTCTGAGATATTTTAGGTAAACAGTATAATTATTTTAATGTTGGAAATATAAAATATAAACGTATTATTAATTTGAAAGGCACTTTACCATGTGACTGATGAATGGATTGGTTATTAAAATTTTGTCACAACTGAAGCAGTATGATTAGAAATAAAGCCCTAAGCTTACAAAAGAATGAACTTGAAAAGTTTATATGTTTCCTATCCTGTTCAGGGTTCCATTGCCCCTTTAACCTCTGTTGTGAGATTAGAATGATTTACAGGTACTGTTAGACCTCAGAGTGATTCCCAGAAGTTAAAGCTGAGTATACTACTTCAATAAACCACTATAATAATATATTTTTTTATTATGGATCTAAATGTGCTGCAGTATATGGTAATTCAGATATAAAGAAATTAAAGGCAATTAAAGCCCATTATACCAAGGATTACTTTGTACTAATGATACAGAAATTGCTTGCCTGAAGGAAGAATTCCCTCTGAAGTTATCCAGGAGGGAAGCTGAAGGAGGTGGTGCTAAGAAAAAGGACCATATTGTGTTGTTAGGTAGGTGATATTGAGCACAATGACAGTTTCTCTGAATAGGGAAAAATGTTGTTAAAATGTTTTCACTAATAAATTTTTTCATTGATGGTCTGAGTAAACTATATACTGAGGTTTAGGCTAAAACAAATGAGATTAAGAAAATATTTTTCATAGGACTTTGGACTAAAGGTGAGGTAGTGATGAGGAATAGCTTTCTTATTTTCTCTAAATAATATATAGCATCTAGACATAATCCACAACCATACAAACCATAAAAGTGAATCCACGAATTTCTCATAAAACTCTTACTATAAACTTACCTGTTCAAAATTCTGTAGCACAAAGCATCAAACCATATGACTTAATTGGATGAACGCTAAGATAGACAGTATAGCTTCAAAATATGGCATACCAGTCGGAGAACAGAGCTTAAGAATTACAGTAATAGAAAAAAAATCATAGATATTTTATATTTCAATTTGCTTCAGTTTATTAATATTTATTTTTTAGCATTAGAAAATTTTTTCTTCTTTTGTTTCATAGTTTTTGCATTTATTTACATGTGTATACACTATTTGTGGCCTCCCTCCCTCCCATTTCCAGGGAGAACCTGCTCCGCCCTCTTGTTCTCTGATATTGTTGGAGAGATAAACATAAGAGATAATAAGAAAGACATAGTGGTTTTGTTAGTTTGAGATAAAGATAGCTGTACAGAGCAATTTCTAGCATTGCTTCCATGCATAGGTGTATTGCAACCCACATTGGTTCATCTTTACCAGACCTCTTCACTACTTCCTGGTCCCTTTCCCATAATGGCCTTTGACACTTTAAGATTACTATATTCACTCCTCTACTGTGAGCACATCAACTACATTCTAGCTTTAGGTTTCCTTCTCTTTCCCTATTCTTCCCATGTGCATTCTCCCCTTAGTGGGTGATCCAGGTCCAATAATATTACTGCATTTGTTTTGGTCTATAATACACATATGAGGGAAAATATGTGATTTTTGGTATTCTGAGCTTGACTAACTTTGCTTAAAATGATGCTTTTCCGTTCCATCCATTTACTAGTAAATAACAAAATTTCATTCTTCTTTGTGGCTGAATAAAATTCCACCGTGTATAAATAACACATTTTCTTAATCTATTCATTAGTAGTGGGGCATCTTGGCTGTTTCCATAACTTGGCTATTGTGAATAATGCTGCAATAAACATGGGTGTGCAGGTGCCTCTGGAGTATCCTGTGCCGCATTCCTTTGGGTATATCCCTAGGAACAGTATTGTTGAATCATATGGCAGATCTATGTTTAGTTTTCTAAGAAGCCTCCATATTGTTTTCCAAGTGATTGTACTAGCTTAAGTTCCCACCAGCAGTGTTCCTTTTTCCCTGCATCCTTGCCAACATTTGTTGTTGGTAGTGTTCTTGAGGCTAGTCATTCTAACAGAAGTAAGGTGGAATCTTAGTGTGGTTTTGATTTGCATTTCCTTTATGGCCAGGGATGGTGAACTTTTTTTCATATGTTTTTTGGCCAATTGGTTTTCTCCTTTGAAAATGTTCTCTTTAATTCAGTTGCCCATTTCTTTATTGCTTCATTAATTTTGAGGGAATTTAGTTTTTTGAGCTCCCTGCATATTATGGTTATCAGTCCATAGTCTGATGTAAAGCTAACAAATATTTTCTCCCACTCTGTGGGTGGTCTCTTCAATTAAGAGACCATTTCTTTCATTGTGTAGAAGCTTTTCAGTTTCATGTAGCCTCATTTTTCCATCCTTTCTCTTAGTTGCTGGACTGCTGGAGTTTTACTGAGGAAATCCTTGCTTATACCTATTGTTTCCAGGGTATTCCCTGGTCTTTTATGTACTAAGTGCAAAGTTTCAAGTCTGATATTAATATCCTTAATCTACTTTGAGTTTATACTAGGATAGGGTGACAGGCATGGATCTAGTTTCAGTTTTCTGAAAGTAGACGACCACTTTTCCCAGCAAAATTGTTGAAGAGGCTGTTTGTTCTCTATTGTATGTTTTTGGCACCTTTGTCAAAAATGAAGTGGTTGTTTTTGTGTGGATTCATATCTAGATCCTCTACTCTGTTCCCCAATCTGTTTTAGCTCCAGTACCATGCTGATTTTATTGCTATGGCTCTGTAGTATAGTTTGAAGTTGAGTATTGTGATACCTCCAGAATTGTTCTTTTTGCTAAGTATTGCCTTGGCTATTTGCAGTATTTTATGTTTCCAAATGAACTTTTAGGCAGCTTTTCAATATTTGTGATTAATGTAATTGGGATTATGATGAGAAGTGCCTTGATCATGTAGATTGCTTTTGGTAGTATAGCCATTTTTACATATTGATTCTACCAATCCATGTGCATGAGAGATCTTTCCATTTTCTGTAGACTTTTCTTTTGAGGGGAGACTTTGTATTGCTGCTTCAATTTCATTATGTGCTATACATCTGTTTATGAGGTTAATATCCTCTTGGTTCAGTTTTTGATGGTCATCAATATCTAGAAATTTGTCTATTTTTTCAAGATTTCCAATTTATTGGAATATAGGTTCTCAAAGTAGTGTCTGATGATTCCCTGGATTTCCTTGGTGTTTGTCGTTATCTCCCTTTTTCATTTCTAATTTTACTAATTTGGGTTTTTTCCCTCCTGATTTTAGTCATATTTGCTGGAAGCTTGTTAATCTTGATTATTTTTTCAAAGAACCAGCTTTTTTTTCATAGATTATTTTTTTGGAGTTTTTTTTTCTCTGTTTCATTAATTTTGGCCCTTATATTTATTATTTCTCTCCTGCTTGTTTTGGGTTTTGCTTGGTCTTGTTTTTCTAAGAGTTTGAGATGTAGCATTAGGTCATTCATTTGAGATCTTTCTGTCCTTTTAATATGTGCACTCATGGCTATAAACTTTCCTCTTAGGACTGCCTTTGCTGTGTCCCATAAGTTCTGGTAGGTGGTGTTTTCATTTTCATTAACTTCCAGGCACATTTTTATTTCCTCTCTTATTTCTACTATGACCTATTGATCCTTGGGCAATGTGCTATTGCGCCTCCAATTATTTGCATATTTTATGATGTTTTTGTTGTTAAGTTCTACTTTTAATGCATTGTGATCTGGGGGTTATTTCTATTTTCTTATATTTGCTGAGGCTTGCTTTGTGTTCAAAGATATGATCTATTTTGGAGAAAGTTCCATAGGATGCTCAGAAGAAAGTATATTGTGTTGTCATTGGATGAAGTATTCTATAGACATCAGTTAGGTCCATTTGGTTTATGGTGTCCTTTAGTTCTAAGATTTCTCTGTTGATTTTTTGTTTGGGTGATCTATCTATTGATGATATAGGGGTACTAAAGTCCCCATGACCACTGTGTTAGAGTCTATATGTGGTTTTAATTCCTTTAGTGTATGTTTGATGAAATTTGGTGCACTGGCACTGGGTGCAAACAGTTTGATAATTGTTACTTTCTTTAGAGTATTTACCTTTTATTTGTATGGAGTATCCTTCTTTATATTGCTACTCTTGCTTGTTTTCAGGGGCCATTGGCTTGGTATATCTTCTTCCAGCCTTTCACCGTAAGCCAGTGTTTATTTCTGTAAAG
Source organism: Castor canadensis (assembly GCF_047511655.1). NCBI lineage: Eukaryota > Metazoa > Chordata > Mammalia > Rodentia > Castoridae > Castor > Castor canadensis. The sequence goes on from NC_133405.1 coordinate 28,310,817, forward strand.
ATGTGTCTCCTGTAAACAAAAGATTGTCTGTTCTTCCTTTTTAGTCTAGTTTGCCAAATTGTATCTTTTGATGGAGAGTTGAGTTCGTTGACATTGAGTGTTAATATAGATAGGTATGTGGTGATTCCTGCTATTTAGTTGTTTTTGTTTTTTAAGGATTTGATTGTGTGTAGCTGAATCAATGCTACTCTCTGACTGCTTGTTTTTCTTCTCCTATAGTTTGATGCTTCCCATCCTTTCATGGTTTTGCTTGCTTTCATCTTCTGTGTGCAGAATTCCTTGTAGAATCTTCTGTAGTGGTGGCACGGTGGTCATATACTATTTTAGTTTCTGCTTTTCATGTAAGATTTTGACTGCTCTGTGAATTTTGAATTATAGTTTTTCTGGGTAGAGTATCATAGGGCTGAAGTTTTTTTCATTCAGTGCCTGAAATTACTCACTCCATGTCCTTGCTTAAGGTTTCCATTGAGAAATCTGCTGTGGTTTTGATGGGTTTACCTTTATATGTTATTTGTTTTTTCTCTCTTACAGAGAACATTGTTTCTCTGCTCCCTGTGCTTGTTGTTTTATTGATAATATGCCATGGGGAGGTTCTATTTTGGTCAAGTTTGTTTGGTGTCCTGGAGGCTTCCTATATCTGAGTGAGCAAAAATTTCTGAAGACTTGGGAAATTTTCTGTCACTATTTTATTGATTATATCACATGTCTTTTTGGCTTGCACTTCTTCTCCTTCTTCAATGCCCATGATTCTCAGGTTTAGTCTTCTGATGGAGTTGTGGAGTTCTTGCATATTCCTTTCACAGCTCTTGAGTTGTTTGTCTAAGATTTCTTCTGTTTTTACTATAATTTATATTTTATCTTTGAGCTCTGAGATTCTGTCTTCCACTTGTTCTAATCTGCTGTAGTGGCCTTCCACTGTGTTTTTTTGTTTGCCTAAAGGGACTTTTTATTTCCAGTAATTCTGTTTGATTCTTTTTTTTTGATCTTTTCCATATATTTGTTCAATTCCTCTTTTATATTTTGTGTTGTCTCTTTTATTTCACATATCTCTTTTTATATAGTGTCCTTTGTTTCACTTTGATGTTTGTTGAAGTCCTCTCTTAGTTCATTTATTTTTTTCTGTGTCTTCTCATGTTCTTTGTTTGGTGTCTTGAAATTTTTTAAGTACTTCTTGTACATTCTCATTAAACATGTCTAGTATCTTCTCTGTGAATTTCTCAGTGATATCTTCCAAGATTTCTTCTTTGAGTGTTGTTTTGTGACTGTCACTGGGATCCTTAGTGACATTTATCATTGTCAGGGACTGGGTATCCATTTTCTACATTTCCTATGGAATTATGTATTGAATTAGTTTTTGAGGTAGTGTTTTCCATACCTTCTTCTTCTTCCCATTGCTCCACTTAGTGCTGTGCAACTGTGTTTTTTGGTGGGGCAGTTGGTGTATTTGATTGTTTGATTTCTCTCCCTGATTCATTTTTTGTGTTTTGACTGACTTGGTTGTTATCTAGGTTAATGTGCTCTGTCTGTCCTTGTCTTGAAGGTGTAATTTACCCATCATGAATTTACAAATTCAATGTCAGACCATTTGTTTACATATTATATAGAAAACCCCTTTATGATAACATCTATAAATAGTGGAAGTTAGGGGGGTATTGGTTATTAGGTTAGTTACAGATTTTGGTGAATTGGTAAAGGTGGCATTAAACAGGGGTGCAGGATGTGGGGTTGGTGGATGGGGGAAGTAATATGGGCATTGCTGGGTTTTGTGGCCCTTGTGTATATTTGGTTGTATTTCTGTTGTTGTAGTAGAGGGTGTTTGTGTCAGGGATTGCAGGGGCTGAAGTTGTGTCCAGTTAGTACAATAGGCTGGTCTTCAGGTGGTAATTTTGTAGGATGAAGGGGTGGTGTGGTGACAGGTTAGGGGAGGATAGGAGAAGGAGGTGAAGACAGTAGAAAAAGTGGATGAGAAGAGGCAGAAAGAGTAGTTGAGATGGAGAACAATGGATTGTAGCACAGGAGAAGGTGGGAAAGTGAAGAAGGTAAGAATAGGGATAAGAGATAATGATGGTGAAATTACTAATACAAGAATAAAATAGAAAAAAAAGAAGCACAGTAAAAATCACCAGGTTCAGGAACCACAAAAAGTTCCATCTTTTGGTATAAGTTCTGGAGTTATTCCTTAGGTGTCCAATTCTGGTATTGGCATACAAGGTGAAGCTCTGATGTGGTGACTGGCTTCTGAGTAGCATTTGGTCCTTCTGTCCGCAAGATCAGTTGGAATTGTGCAGTGAGGTAAGACTGCCAGTTTGTGCAGGATGGTCAGAGCTGTTGTGTTTACCAGGCAACAGCTGTGTTGCCCTTTAGCTGCAGCTTTGTTTGGTCAGCTCCTCTCCTAGCAAGATGGGGCTGTTCAGTTTTGAATGTCTGCCCTCTGTCTCAGAGATAAGTTCTGGGATCCACCACCTGCCTTGCTTTGGGAGGTTGGCTTGTTGCCCCAACCCCTCTCTCAGTTTTGTGCTTTTCCCGATCTCTGCTGAGTTCTGGTGGCTCCTCTGGATGGTTGGCTTGTTGTGCTGCTTCTGCTCTCAACCTTTGTTGTTTTATGTATGATTGTTCACTGAGAATTTGGTGCTGAGGGTTTGGCTCCTTGCCCTCCACCCCCCCACCCCCCCACCCCCGTTCTCTTGGGCAGGTTCATCATTCTATCCCCACCTCCACTGTTGATGTTAGATTACAATTCACTATTTATGTTTTTCAGTTTTGCTGGAGGGGGTTTCAGTCTGCCCAGTGGCTGCACTGGATTATTTTCCCTGGGGGTGGGTAGGGGAGTCATACGTGTTATGTGATGGTCACTTGGTCTTTCTGAAGTTTCATGTGAGCAGGTTTGGAGCTGGCTGGTGGGGAGAAATGGCACTGATTTTTTTTTCAGTGCGGCTCAGCATAGGGAGGCTTTCCATGGGCTAGGGGTCAAGGATGTCACAGAGTTTCAATTCTGATTGATGCTTTGCCTTCTACTTGTTGGGAGGAAAAAAAAAAGAGAAGCTGCCCGGGTTATTTTTCCTAGGGCCAGACACACCTTGCTAGAGTTGGTGTGTGGGATTTTCACAGCTGTTAGGTGCAATTAAAGGCTGATTTAAGGTTCAGTCTTTGAATTTTATCTGCACTTAATGTGACAGAGGTTATTATGTTTTCTAGGAGCAAACAGAATTACCCAAGTGTAGCTCCCACATCTGAAGGAGGTTCCTGGTGTCATGAGCTTTGGATTTGTGATTCCCTACCTTAGCCATCTTGGATCTACCTATTAATATTTAAAATGTAGCTAATATTGATACATCCTGCATAGTGATGTTGTGACATTTAAATAATATATTTAAAGCACTTATAAATAGTGCTGGCTATGATTATGTACTCTATAAATTTTACCTGCTACTATTATTACACTATCCAAATATTTAATCTTCTACCAGAGCTTCCATTACAAGGACTCAGTTATTTTGCAGGGTGAACTAAAACACATACATTTTCCTTCTGCAACTTTTCTATGAAAACTCATTTAACCACTAAATATTCTTTGGTCTCCTTCTTTGTACTGAGCCCTCATGTAGATATAGGTATCGATAGCAAGGCAGATAATATATGTTCTTGATCTCATGGTCTTTCCAGTTCAGTTGACAGAAATATAAAATAAAAAGGAAACTAATGAGTGAATGTGATGATTTTAATCAATAACTGCTATGAAGAGATTAGCATGAAAATTTCAAACAAGAATTTTGAAAAAATGGTTTATATTTTGTAGTTTATGCTTGGCATAACAATAAATCATTTGAAGCTTTTTAAGCTCTTTTTCCTTAAAAATCAGTCTGGCTGTGCAATGGAAATTGTATTATAGAAGGTCATTAATGGGAGCAAGGGAGTAAATTAAAGACTATTGCAATTCTATAACTAAAATATGACAATGGCTACATTTATGTTTATGATATGGGGGTGTAGATAAGTAGATACATTTGATATACATTTAAAAGAACCATCATGTTATGATGAAATAGAAAGAAAAGCAGAGTAACTAAATATGATTCCTTAGCCTGAATAACTAGGGTATATTTTATTCAAGATCCAAGTACAGTTGTCAAATAAAGAAACAACAATTGCATATGTGAATCTGGATCTCTGTAGCAACAAAAAAGCTAAATACAGAGATTTAAAGCATCATTGCAATAAAGGATTTATTTTAAAACATTTCATTGTATATTATCTTTTATGAAGAGACTTTGGAAAATATAAACCTATTTCTGTTTTGAGCATTATTCATACAGTGCAATCTATTCATCAGTAAATATCAAAAAAACTACCATGGTATGAGTATCAATATAGCAATTCATACTAAGGGATTGGGGATTAATTCTATATCAGTGAGGTTTTTTTTTTCATCTTATAAGTTTACTTTCTCAAGTATTTATTAAAATGATTGAAAGGTGACTAACATAGCAAATATAATCAGAGATTAGGAAAAATCAGTTGTTCCAAAAGATACACTTCTTTGATGTAAGTAAAAAGTACATTTTAGTCTTATAGAGTATTAGTGATTAATTTAGAAATTGGTAATAATACCACTTGTTCTCATATGGAGGATCTGAGCTTGATCTTTGATGCTGGATTTGACTCTGTGCAAAGCCAGCAGGGTGTGGATGTGTATTTCCAAGGCATCACACTTGACAGAGGAAGGAATGAACATTGTATTGCCTAATGTTCCATAGGGAATGGAAGATGGAATGCATCATGTTCCTTCACAGTGATTAAGGGTTGTGTTGACTGCATAATGCATAAGGAAGTGTGACTTGAAGATGTGAAGTAAAATACATGCTTAGGAATTCTTGGCCATTGACTGAAGTGTCCAGGAAAGCAAGTACTTTTTGGCGACTCAACGAGAAAGATGCTTTATCTTAGGAGCAAAATAAAGAGCTTATTAGTTTTAATTCTGTAGCTTTTCAACTTTCTTGTAGTATAAGGCACTGCCAATGACAGACCTTTGAAACATGTAAATACTGAATGTTATTAATAGCATTATGCTAAATATTTCTGTGTATATGTGTACATATACGTGTATATTTAAGACAAAGGGCATTTTACTGGTGTCCTGTTACTAATATAATCCTGAGTGCTGATATAGTCATATGCTTAGTAAATAAAGTACTTTTTTATGACCAATTGTGTTTTTTAAAAATTTTTTATTATTCATTTATTCACATGTGTGTACATTGCTTAAGTCATTTCTCCCCCATGCCCCTCCCACCTCCCCTCCCCCCTCCCCAGGGCATTTCTAGGCAGACTTATTAGTTTAAAATGGACACAAATACATACATCTGGATTTTTGATAATTAAAGACAGGGGTTGGAAGACAGGGTGATTTATTTTTACTTTTTATTTTGAAGCCTTCATGTTATTCAAAATGTTTACCTTGTGCATAGCAAGTAATACATTTTTAGAGATTAGAATGATTAAAAGGAAATGTGGTGAAGAGTGAAGTAACATTTATTGAGCATCCATTATTCCTTAGGAATTATGTTTATTTCCATATACATCTTTTTACTTTCATCCTTTCAATAAACTTAAAAGATAAATATTAATTTCAACCACATCACACAAGCAAGGAAACTAAAGCCCAGAGATGTTATATTTTTTGGTCAGTGTCACATAGCTAGTTAGTGCTATGAGACTAAATGTAGAATAAGAGTTATAACAATAATATTACTAGTGACACTGCTAACATCTGGCACTTATTAAGTACAAATATATTACATATTTGCACTTTTTATAATCATGAATAACAAATTCCCATTTACAATTAATTAAACTGAGTTTAAATAAGTTATGTAATTTGCTAAAGTTAGCAGGGCTGAGATTTGAACATTGTTCAGTATATTTCCATCAGCAGTACTTTTATTTCTTCTGTTGTTTTCCATACTTAAAATGTCTGAACAGAGATATGAGAAACAAAGGTGCAAATTAGAAGCTACTGCCATTGTTCCTGTGAGATACTATCAAAAAGAGGTGTAAAACCACGAGAAAGGTATTTTTTGTTGTCGATTTTCTTGTTTTACCCAAGTGGAGATTACTAGGAGATTCCAGAAAGGAATTAGGTTAAGAAAAAAGATGGAAGATTATGAATTTGGTTTTGCACAGCTTGAAAATGATGTGTATATGATATATTGAAATGGAGAGGCTAAGTTGGCAATTGGATATAGAAATATTTTTCTCAGCAATCCAAATGTAAATTTGCAACTATTGTGCATGTATTTGATAAAAGAAGTAATTGGCATAAATGAGATTCCTTAATGAAAATATGAGAGAAAGAGAGAAGATGATTGTATTAGTTGTTCTATTTGAGGGGACAAAGGGAGGTGGGAGAGAGAAAGAGAATGTTAGAGAGTGAAAAATATTGAAACATTATGTATGAAGATAATATAATGCAATGCACTGTAAAAATAATATGGGAGCATGTCCACAGTGACCTACTTCCTCCAACCAGGACCTACAACCTAATAGCATATTCAGTATGAACTTATCAGTGAATTAGCTCATTGATGACATTAGCATCTTCATCATAGTACTACCAGCTGGAATAAAGCCTTCAACACATGATTCTCTTGGGGTAAAATTCATGTCTAAACCATAACTATGATCTTGACAGATATTTGACTAAGAGAGAGATATGCCATGTCATAATTAAATGGGAATGTGAGGTTGAAGTAGGTTTTAAAGCATGCTTAAAATTTTAAATGTGTAACTATATTTGCAGTGAGATGTTAAATAAGAAGTCACAGAAAGAGAACAATAACTAAATTTTACTATTTTGTACAATGTTTTGCAATAATTTTAGCAAATGCATAATGAACTTTAACTATTATTGTTCTTACTATTCAAAATCTTTGAAGAAAATTATAAGTTAAAACACTACATTCTCAATTAAAACCTTCATAAATAAATTGCTTATCTTAGGGTAATTGCAAAGTAATTTCATTTAATGGAGATCTACTACTCCTTCTTTCATATGATTCCCTGAAAAGTTATTATAACTTTCATAGGCTTTATACTTCTTTATCTTTCCTAAATGTCTGCATATGTGGAAAATAAAATAAAATAGATATGAGTACAATATGAAATTGGACATTTGGTTTATTAATTACTAGGAAAAATTTTAGAGAACTTGGTTTCAATACTTAGCACTTAATTATAATTATTTGTTCTGATAGCAGTCCCATCCACCAGACGAACATTACTGTCCCAAAGAAATATAATGTCAGCTATATGTGTACCATAAATTATCTAGAAGGCACATTTAAGAATTCAAATAAGCTGATGAAATGAATTTCTGTTAATATAGTTTAATTATTTATTCCTAAATATTATATTCTAAATATATTATCATTATTGAAAATCAGTAATTGGATATTTTAGACACTGTTTGCACTCTAATTCTCCAATCTTTGATATGTTGCTTTGTAGTTACAAACACATCTTAATTCAAATTGGCCATTGTTTTAATCCATTTTGTGGTATAAAATGTTGGCAGAAGGCAGCAAGGTTTGTAACTTTACCTTGTTGCTACTGTTTAGGCATCTACAACAGTAGATTACAAGTATTCTTTAGAATTGCCCCCATTTGCTTATGTATAATACATTCATGCAGCTTTTTCATGACTCCCTACAAAATAATAGGGACATCTAAAGGCCATATCCTTTCCTAATTCGTCTTGTTATCCCATGCTGTGCAGTAATAGATCATGTACTCCATATACATTCATGCCATGTTTCAAAATAGATTTCCTCAGGCCTGCCTTCCTACTTTGAGTTAATTCATCATAATTTATGAGGAATTTGCATACTCTGTCACAATTTTCAATAATTGTAAATGGAGGTGACCTCATAGAAGATAGCATAGTGTAAAAACTATAATTTTCATGCATATTTAATATGTATGCAAACAAAAAGTACTAAAGTACTAGAGAAGATTTGTGGTAAACTGTTAAGGTCAAAAAGGTAAGGTAATTAAATATTTACTTTTGCCAGGTAGCAGCCCTACTCTTGGGCATAGAGTGATTACAGCATATTTTCTTTTCTTCCATATGTAGGTATACTTAGGCTTAGTGTGTTTTAAGAGTGAAGATACGTATAAACACATATTTAGAATCCTTAAACATACCAAACTATTCCATTGTGTTAAAGATAGTTTCTTTCTTTATTTACTTGTTTATTGCCTCTCACCCTCATGAAATTATAAAGTCAATGTTTCAGTTTTATTGCAAGTACAGGAAAAGGGTCATGCCCGAGGACAACCAGTTAGGAAAGAAGAAGTCTCCTTTACTCTTAGGAAAATCATACTTTTGTTCTCTTCAGGCATTCACTATTGACACATTAGGGAGGAAAATCTTTTAGTCAATCTGCATATTTAAATGTTAATCTCATCCTAATATTCTTATACATACATCCAGAATAATGTTTGAGCAAAAATCTGGACACTCTGTGACTTTGTCAAGTTGAGAGAAAAAATTGATCATCACAATAGCTCCCAAAAAGGAACCATAGAGATATCAGAAATGGTGATTTTATTGTTGTTGTGCTGTGTTTAACTTAGTTCAATTTTGAATCATTGTAACAAATATCTTATGAGTCTAATATATCAATCAAATAGTATACTTCTACAGAAGTAGCTAAGCTTATACAGAAAAAAAAAGTGGGATTATCCACTATTACAACATATATTGGCATGAAAATATATTTTGGTTAGAGAGAAATGTTGCATAATTGAGTAGAAAGTGCCACTTTATAATTACATATTTAGTAAATTATGGAAATTATTTGCTTGAACATCCTTTTTTGACCCACAATAGGATATGTAGATCTTGTATCAGGTCTTGTAATTGACAGTATTAAAGTATTTAATACATATAGGTTGTAATAGTGGTTGTCAGTGATTTTTGCAATCGACTTTTTAAAAAAAACAAATGATTTCCCAGTACTTCAGTACTTACTAGAGAGAAAAAGGTGAAGTTTTTGAATGAAGGAGAGGTAATAAGAGAAGAGGAAGATGTAGTCAAACTTTGGCACTGTTTTTTTTAATTACTCTTTTATTTACATGTGCATACATTGTTTGTGTCATTTCTCCCCTCTGCCCCCTCCTCTACCTTAACTGAGAATACACATGTCAGACACTGACGTTCCACATGGGGATGGATGAACATTTGCTACATAGACTCATGGAGTTGTATTTAAATAATCATATCTGAAATTTGTTCGTTTGACATGCAGCACTGTGAGTAGAAGAAATAAACAGGCTTGGAAATAGACAAATCTTTCTTGACTCAATTCTATCACTTAATGTTAAGTAGTCTGAAGCAATTTACTTATCCTCTTAGGTTTAATTTTCCTTATTGAAATAGACATGACACCACACATTCACTATTCTTCCCCATTCCACACCTACATGAATGAAGGAAAATGGATAAATAAGCAAGTATATATAAAAACATAAGACATAAACATATGCTCCCTTGCTTTTTTTGTCATTTGCTACTTGAAATATTAGAACATTTCATTTGCTTATGAATAAAATGTGAGAGGGGCTTTTTAAATGTCAATATAACACTAGTCATTCACAATTTAAAATTGAAGTATACTTATTAGAAACCAGTTAGGAACACAGAGGAACATACATTATGATGCTTATGGTGTGGCAGTAACATGGTTTATAAAAATGATTTGAGCATAATGGCTTAAATAATCTTATTAATAACATTATTGTCATCATACTGTTGGCCTGCAAAATAAACCTAGTGCTATGCCTCAACTGACACTATTTGAAGATTACAATGATTATTTTGTTTGCTAGGGGCAGTTTGTAAACAGTTAATTGTCAAATGACAGAAAGTAAAAACTACAATACATTTTTAAAGTTTTTATTGCTTTCAATATAGAATGTTCTACTTTAGTGATAAATTGGTAATACAGAAGAAAAAATTTTATCTTTGAAGCTTAAGGAAACTTCTTTTAATATTAATATTACATTAATGTTTTTCATCTTGCTGTTCAGTTTGTCCATTTTAGATGATTGGCCTGCTATGAATAAATGTCATATCCCAGTAGTATAAAAATTTAGAGGCTGTTCTTTCCACAATTTCAGACTTATGTATATAGGACTACGTAGACCTCTAATTTAGTGACAGATTATTAAAAGTTTTCACTTCTGTGGCAAACCTTCAATGTGAAAACATAATGTTAAACTGATTCACCATTGTATCTTTAAGAAATTGGTTTTTGGCTACTGGGGTCTACTTCAGGATGCAAAACTAAGGAGAATATTTTAAATTAAACGAATTATTTGATATAATCTTTACTAACATAGGGGTATAAGCAAAGATTAAAAACATCTCAACTTTTATTGTCCATTTAAAAAAGTTTTAAGGGAATGAAATTATCCTAAGAGAGTCATTTAAGTTTAATACAAGAAATTATTATTGGCTAATCTAGAATGAGAGGAAAAACTGAAGAAAACAACATTAGTTAGTGAGATATCAAAGTCTTTTAAAATAATACCTTGTGTTTTCCAAACAAATGCATCAATCACTTGTCAGTGCAGCATGAAGGTACCTTTAGGTTATAATTTAGGAGAATTGTAGATGTATAAAGCAACTCCACATAACCATTAGTTAGAAGCAATAAATCAATACCATAGACAATAAGAGTACATGAATACCCAATTGCTGCACATGAGCCAATTCAGCATCATTTTCTTTTATTTCTGTAAGTACTGCCATTGAGGTAATTTTCAACAGCAGATTTATTAATTCTAACACCTCATTTTTAAAAAAGATTCTATTCTGTAAAATATGTAAATATCAGAAATACCTGTTTTTGAAGCAAGAATTTTGAATCAGATATCATTTTTCTTAACTATTTACAGCTTTCTCTTCTTTAGAATGTGTTCAAATTAGTCTGTATATAGTGTGAGTCATTAACCATAAAGGGTTTGTTTATGGTCAAGAGTAAATTTTAGGCTTATAAAAGCATACTCTATTTTTAAAATCAATGTGCATATATGTGAATGTGCACATTTGTGTTCACAAGTAATTTTTTACACTGATGAGTTAGATTAGTCACAGTTGCTTATGAGAATAGAACTTTCTTAAGCACATCAAATTGTTTTATAGTGTTATATCTGGGGATGAATAAATTTTTGAAATACTTCTGAAATTGCTAATTGAAGGGTCTCAAGCCAGGGTCTCCAACTTCTACTGGCTTATATTTGATTTACTTTAATAAAGATTATAAGAATAGAAAAAGTATTGGGACTCCATTTAAATCTGTGTATCAACAGACAGGTAGAAAAGACTTCAAAATATTATTTTTCATTAGTGAAGAGCCCCTTAGGGCTACATTGGAAAGAGTTATGCTTAGTCAAGAGTTTCTTAGCAGTTTAATGTGCTACTCAGATGTGCTCAGTAGCCCAGAATTATCATATTCCAGCTATTGAATAGTTCCATATCATGAGTCTCAAAAGGTAGAGAATGTGATACATAACACACTTAAGAATGGTGGTGAAGAATATCAATATACTGATGATGGAAAGGGAGAAATGGAAAGACTGTATTGTTTGTGGTGTACACTTCTGATAGGAATAATTGTACAATCAGCAGGCACCTCACAATGTCTATAACTGTATATTTGCTTTAGACATATTGCTTACTCCATACTAAATTGCATACTTCTTATCTTTAAACAGAAACATCTGGAATAGTAGGTCAGTCGTGTACATTTAAGAGAGATAGATTTTAAAATCTAGTTAGCCTCAGTTATAGGTCAGGTTCAGTATATTCCATATCCTGAGAAGCCACATTTAAAATAAATCTAAAATAAGAGTAACTGTTTAGCATCTGTGGTTTCCACAAATTTGAAAACAACATGAGACCTTATATCTTAGATATAAAATAAAGAAGTGTGGAAGAATAGTATATTTCATGATTTTTCATCTTCAGAACCCTTGTGTAAAATGAGTAGATCAATATAGTCCTATTTTAAATGACTGAATAAAATGTATGGCATATGTTATTTACATGTACTTAGAATGGAGCATGGACTTTAGAGAACCAAAACACTAAAAGCAACCATATGAAATTTAAAACAAGTTTAAGGAAGTCTCAGAGTGACCACCTTGATGATAACAAATGATTTTTGGAAGCTGTTTACATAATACTGTTTTGCTGATAGCTTCACTATGCGAATTTGCTCTGTCTATTAGGTAATTAACCATACAATTCTAAGTGTTATAGCTCAGTAGACCATGGACAGTCCAGATGCCCTGGTTAAGAAATAGAGTTGATGAGATGCAGGTAGAAATAGTTTCCATAGAATGTGCATGAATGTTTCTCTGATGATATGACAATTAAATGAAATGAGGAAGTTTGTTATGTGGATAGCTGGGGAAGAGGTTCCTAAGCATAAGGAACAGCAAATACAAATATCTTGAACATGGAAAATAGTCTCTATGTTCAAGGGACAGCTTGTGGTTAGAGCAGACTGAAAAACTTAAGTTGTGGAGGAAATTTCATATTGGAAAGACAATACTAAAAAACTCAAGGGTCACATGTCTCTCTGGCATGAAGATTACTTCATTTATGAAATCAGGTAACCATACTTAAGTATCACTGGAATTTTGACATGTGTCAACATCCATGTCCAATGTCAACTACATATGCACAACCTTTTTATCTCCCTAAAGGTCAGTGAGGAGACTAGGAATATGATGAAACACAATTGACTAACAAAAGCAACATAAGTTTTGCAGGAAGAAGACAAATGGAAAAAAGCTAGAATTCTGAAAATAAAATGAAGGAAATAAAAAATTTTCTGCTCCTTAAGAACACGATAGAAAATGCTGTGCTAGTAATTCAGAAAACTCGTAATATGAATGTAATTTTGCAGAAGGTATACTGAAATTGATGAGCTCTATTAACATACAAGAACTTGGAATAGCACACAAAGCTTACTAATTAATAGTAAAATCCCATTCACAGTATGGGCAGCTAACACATCTCTATTGTCTCACAATGTTCCTTGAGTGCAGTGGCATATGGACATGATCAGAAACTTTAAGGAAATAAAAGTGCACTGAATGACAGAATTTTAGCCCTATAGGGGTACTGAATTTACTATTTTAAAACAGAATCAATCTTTTTTTCTATTTTTCTTTCACTTAATTGGAAAGTAAATATTTTATTTTCCAATTAAGTAAAAATTGGAAAGTAATTATTTTAAATAATAGCTTGAATTTTCAGTGCACTATACCTTATTGTATCAGCATTAATCGGGCAAGGTTCAAACAATTTCTTAAATATGGTCAATGAAATGGTTTTCAAAAGTCTTATTGATTGCTTTGCATTGTGAAGTCATGACCTACACATTGTCTTTCATAATAGCCTTTCTCTTTCAAATAAAATACTTACTGATACAGATATAAATACAGACCTTTCATTTCCTGTCTTTGATCAGGGATCTAGAACTGTGCTATAGTACCATCTTACATTTTAAAGCACGCTTGAAACTTATCTTGTGATCCACAAGAACTCTAATGTACATTAAAACACATTTGTTCCATTCATTTTAAACTTTGAGTCCCACAGAAGAATACTGCATCAACTTCATTTCTGTCTATCCCTTTTAGTATATAAAGCTACATTGTAATATGAAGATTGTCTGTTTTATTTATTGATGCAATCTAATTATGTACAAGCATGCTTTGCAATACCACCTCAATACATATTAGTTGAATAAATGAGTGAATGAATGAATATATCTCAACTTGAGCTTGAGGTTGATAAGTAAGGTAGGTATTAAAAATTTTACCATCAGAGATGAGTAAAGCCACAGTGGTAAATTGAATTTCCAGACGTCACAGGGAAAATTGGTGCAATTAAGTAGGGGCAGGCTGAGTACATAGCTGAATTTGTAAAAATCTAACAAGTGCAAGGCCCTGAGTTCAAATACTAGTAACACCAAAAAAGTAACACAGGTAAACTGCAGTCTCTTTCCCATAGCTATATTTCCGCTGCAGAATCCTATCTCTCTTTTAGCAGTCATTTTCAACCCCAGTGATCATTAAAGTCATTTTTAAGCTTAAAAAAGTTTTTTTTGAATTTTATCGTTTTTACATTTACTTACATGTGTATACATTATTTGAGTCACCTCCCCCCCTCACTGTTTCTGAGCAGAACCTCTTCTTTCATCTTGTACTCTGATTTTGTTGAAGAGAAAACATAACAAAACTAGCGTTTTTGCTAGTTTTAGATAAAAATAGCTATACAGAGATATTCCCAGAATTGCTTCCATGCCCTTGCATATTAAAACCCACATTGGTTCATCTCTACTACACTTCTTCACTACTTCCTGGTCCCCTTCCCATAGTGGCCTCTCCCAGTTTAGGACTACTATATTGGCTCCTCTACAGTGAGCACATCAACCACATTCAAGTTTTAGGTTTCCTTCCCTTTCCCTATTCCTCCTGTGTGCATTTTCCCCTTAGTGTGCGACCCAGGTCCAATAATATTTCTGCATTTGTTTTAGGTCTATAATCTTCACATGAGGGAGACTGTGATTTTTTGCCTTCTGAGCTTGATTAATTTTGCTTAAGATGCTGTTCTCCAGTTCCATCCACTTACTTGTGAATGACAAAATTTCATTCTTTGTGACTGAATAAAATTCCATTGTGTATAAATATCTCATTTTCTTGATCCATTCATCAGTGGTGGCACATCTTGCTGTTTCCATAGCTTAGCTATTGTGAATAATGTTGCAATAAACATGGGTGTGCAGGTGCCTTTGTAACAACCTGAGTCTCATTCCTTTGGGTATATCCCTAGGAGAGGTATTGCTAGATCATGTGGCAGATCTATGTTTAGTTTTTTAAGGAGCCTCAATATTGTTTTCCCAAGTAGTTGTACTAGATTGCATTCCAACCAGCAGTGTATGAGGGTTCCTTTTTTCCCTGCATACTCACCAACATTTATTGTTGGTGGTGTTCTTGATGGTAGCAATTCTAACAGGTGTGAGGTGAAATCTAAGTGTGGTTTGATTTGCATTTCCTTTATGGCCAGGGATGGTGAACATTTTTTCATATGTTTTTTGATCATTTGAATTTCTTCCATTGAAAAAAGCTCTGTTTAGTTCAGTTGCCCACTTCGTTATTGGTTCATTGATTTTGGGGGAGTTTAGTTTTTTGAGCTCCATGTATATTCTGGTTATCAGTCCCTTTTCTAATGTATAGCAGGCAAATATTTTCTCCCATTCTCTGGGTGATCTCTTCAATTTAGAGACAATTTCTTTTGTTGTGCAGAAGCCTTTTTAATTTCATCTAGTCTCATTTGTCAATACTTTCTCTTAGTTGCTTATCCACTTGAGTTCTACTGAGGAAGTCCTTGCCTATGCCTATTGCTTCCAGTGTATTCCCTGCTCTTTGCTGAACTAGCTTCAAGGTTTCACGTCTGACATTAAGGTTATTAATACACTTTGAAATGATACTAGTACAGGGTGATATGCAGGCAGATAACCACTTTTCTCAGCAACATTTGCTGAAGAAGCTGTCTTTTCTCTATGGTTTTGGCATCTTTATCAAAGATTAGGTTAGTATAGTTGTGTGGATTCATATCCAGGTCCTCTACTCTGTTCTACCAGTCTTCATATCTGTTTTTTGTGTCAGTACCATGCTGTTTTTACTGCTATGGCCCTGTAGTATAGTTTGAAGTCAGGCATTGTGATACCTCCAGCATTGCTCTTTTTGCTCAGTATTGCCTTGCCTATTTGCAGTCTTTTGTATTTCCAATTGAACTTTTGGGTAGATTTTTCAGTCTCTGGGATGAATGTCTTTAGGATTTTGATGGGAATTGTGTTGAACATGTAGATTGCTTTTGGTAGAATAGTCATTTTTACTATATTGATTCTACCAATCCATGAGCATGGGGGATCTATCTTCTGCAACCTTCTTTGATTTCTTTCTTCAATGGTTTGTAATTTTCTTTGTAGAGGTCATTTATATCCTTTTTAAAGGTTATTCCCAGGTATTTGATTTTGGGGGGCTATTTTAAATGTTATTCTTTTCCTGTATTCTTTCTCAATCTATTCGTTGTTGGTGTATAGAAAGGCTACTGATTTTGTAAGTTGATTTTGTGTCCCGCTACTTTGCTGAAGCTCTTTGTTGTGTCTAGGAGTGTTTTGGATCTTTTAGGTATAAGCACATGCCATCTGTGTAAAAGAATAATTTCACTTCTTGTTTACCCATTTCTATTCCTTTTATTTCTTCTTCCTGCCTTATTGCTCTTGGTAGGCATTCCAAGAATATGTTAAATAGGAGTGGGGATACTGATGAATGGATTAAGAAAATGTGGTATTTTCTTAATGGAATTCTACTCAGCTATGAAAAAGAATGATATCTTATCATTTGCAAGTAAATGGATGGAACTGGTGAATGTCATTCTGAGCGAGGTTAGCCAGGCTCAGAAAACGAATAATCCTATGTTCTCCCTCATATGTGGACTTTAGATCTAGGGCAAATACAGCAATATGATTGGACTTTGGTCACATGATAAGGTGAGAGCACACAAGGAAGGTATGAGGATAGGTAAGAAACCTAAAACACATGATAGTATTTGATGTCCTCAGTACAAAGAAACTAATGCAGGAATTTTAAAGTGACAGAGGCCAATAGGAGAAGAGGATCAGTAACTAGAGAAAAGGTCAGTTCGAGAAGAATCAAATTAGAATGTAACACATTTGTACATGGAAGCAATGCTAGGAATTTCTCTGTACAGCTATCTTTATCTCAACTAGCAAAACCTCTTTGTCTTTCTTATTATTGCTTATGTCTTCTGTTCAACAAAATTAGAGATAAGGGCAGAATAGTTTCTGCCTGGAAGCAAGGAGGTGGGGGGAAGAAGGAGGGGGTGGGGGGGAGAGGGAGTGGGCTGGGAGTAGGGAGGAGAAATGACCCAAACATTGTATGCACATATGAATAAACAGGAAAAAAAAGTACTGGGGAGAGTGGGCACCCTTGTCTCATTCCTGATTTTAAGGGAAATGGTTTCAATTTTTCCCCATTAAGTATGATGTTGTTTTTTCATATATAGCCTTCATTATGTTGAGGTACATTCTTCTAGTCCTAGTTTACTTAAACCTTTTAGCATGAAATTGTGTTGATTCTTATCAAAGGCTTTTTCAGCACCTATTGAGATGTTGAAGTTGGTTTTGTCTTTGCTTCTATATATGTACTGTATTACATTTATAGATTTGCTTCTGTTTGGTTCATTGGTACTTTAATATATAAATTAACATGAACTTGTCATTTCATGAAAAAGTTGACATTCCACTCAATCAAGTTGATAGCTGTCTATTTTTTCTTTATCAAATTAAAACAAAATTTATGTAACAAAAACATTACCATTTTAAATGATAAATTCAGAAGCACTGATAAAATCTAGTTCTAGAATATTCTCAACAGCTAACAAGGAAAACTCTTGTGCTAGTTTCCTCAGGTTGCCATAACAATATCACAGATGATGTGACTTCAACAACAAAAATTTATTTCTAAAAGTTCTGGAGGTTGAAATTTGAAAAGCAAGGTATTAGTAGTTTTGGATTTTTGTCAGCTCCATTTTCTTAGATTGTAGATAAGAGTTTTTTTTTATTGCGTCATCACATGATCTTTCTTATGTGCATCCACATATGTATCCTAAACTCCCCATATTGTAAGTACATCAGTCACCAAACAAAGTCACATTCTGAGATATTTGGGGTTTGACATATGATTTTTTGGAAGACACAGTTTGACCCAGATTACTTCATAACCCATTGATGAGACACTCTTCATTTTGTCATTTTCCTTGTTTATGGGCAACCATGAATTCCTTTTCTGCCTTTGAATTTGCCTAAATATTTCATTAAAATAGAATAAAAATGTAATTGTTTTGTCTTGCTTCTTTTTAAATCATTTATTCATATGTGCATAAATTGTTTGAGCCATTTCTCCCTCCTACTCCCAGCACCCTCCCTCTCTCCCCCACCCCCCTCACTTCCAGGCAGAACCTGTTCTGCCCTTTTCTGCAATATTGTTAAAGAGTACAGAGAAGCAATAATAAGGAAGATAAAGTGTTTTTGCTAGTTGAGATAAGGACAGCTATACAGAGAGATTCCTAGCATTGCTTACACGCACAAGTGTATTACAACCGAATTGATTCATGTCTATCTGACCACATCACTACTTCCCGGTCACCTTCCCAAATTGACCCCTGTCATTTTATGATTAGAGTATTAGCTCTTCTGCAGTGGAGAAATCAAACACTTTCAAGTTTTGGGTTTCCTACCTATCCCCATACCTCCCATGTGTGCTCTCCCCTTAGCGTGTGACCCAAGTCAAACAACATTGTTGTATTTGCCCTAGATCTAAATCCCGCATATGAAGGAGAACATATGATGCTTGGTCTTCTGAGCCTGGCTAACCTCACTCAGAATGATGATCTCCAGTTCTAGCCATTTACTTGCGAATGATAAGATTTCATACTTCTTCATGGCTGAGTAAAACCCCATTGTGCATAAATAACAAATTTTCTTGATCCATTTGTCCGTAGTTGAGCATCTTGGCTGTTTCCATAACTTGGCTACTGTGAATAGCACTGCAAAAAACATGGGCATGCAGGTGTATCTGGAGCAACCTGAGTCACATTTTTTGGGTATATCCCGAGGAGTGGGATTGCTGGATGGTATGGCAGATCTACGTTTAGATTCTTAAGAAGCCTCCTTATTGTTGTCCAGAGTGGTTGCACTTGCTTGCATTCCCACCAGCAGTGTACAAGTGTTCCTTTTTCACCACATCCTACCCAACACCTGTTGTTGGTGCTGTTTTTGATGATAGCTATTCTAACACATGTGAGGTGGAATCTTAGTGTGGTTTTGATTTGTATTTCCTTTAAAGCTAGAGATGGTGAGGATTTTTTCATGTATTTTTTGGCCATTTGAATTTCTCCTTTTGAGAAAGTTCTCTTTAGTTCAGTTGACCATTTCTTTACCGGTTCATTGATTTTTTTGAGAGTTTGGACTTTTGAATTCCCTGTATATTCTGGTTATCAGTCCTTTGTCTGATGTATAGCTGGCAATATTCTCTCCCACTCTGTGGGTGGTCTCTTCAGTTTAGAGACCATATCTTTTGTTGTGCAGAAGCTTTTTAATTTTATGTAGTGCATTTGTACATCCTTTCTCTTAGTTGTTGAACTGCTGGGGTTCTATTGAGGAAATCCTTGAATTTACTTCCAGAGTATTCCCTGCTCTTTTCTGTATAAACTTCAAAATTTTGGGACTTATATGAAGATCCTTGATCCATTTTGAGTTGATATAAGTACAGGGTGAAAACATGGATCAAGTTTCCGTTTTTTGCAGGTGGATAACCACTTTCCCAGCAACATTTGTTGAGGAAAGTGTCTTTTCTCCATCTTATGCTTTGGTGCCTTTGTCAAAAGTAAAGTGGACATAGCTGGGTGGATTCAGATCCAGGTCCTCTATTCTGTCCCAGTGGTCATCATGTTGTTTTTTGTGCCAGTACTGTGTTATTTTTATTGCTGTTTTTTTGTTATATAGTTTGAAGTTGGGTATTGTAATACCTCCAGCATTGCTCTTTTTGCTCTGTATTACCTTAGCTATTCACAGTCTCTTGTGTTTCCAAATGAACTTTAGGATAAATTTTTTAATCTCTGTGATGAATGTCATTGGGATTTTGATGGGAATTGCATTAAACATGTAGATTTCTTTTGGTAGTATGACCATTTTTACTACGTTTATTCTACCAATCCATGAGCACAGGATATCTTTCCACATTCTGTAGTCTTCCTTGAACTCTTTCTTCAGGGGTTTGTAGTTCTCCTTTTAGTGGTCTTTCATATCCTTTGTGAAGTTTACTTCTAGGTATTTGATTTTTTTTTTGTTTTGAGGCTATTGTAAATGGAATTGTTTCCATATATTCTTTCTCAATTTGTTCGTTCTTGGTGTATAGAAAAGTTAATAATTTTTGTAAGATGATTGTTTATCCTGCCACCTTGCTGTAGCTGTTTATGATGTCTAGGAGTTTTTGGGTAGAGCTTTTAGGGTCTTTAAGATATAGGATCATGTCATCTGCAAATAGCGATATTTTGACTGTTTATTTACCTATTTGTACTCCTTTTATTTCTTCTTCTTGCCTGATTGCTCTGGCTAGGAATTCCAGGACTATGTTGAATAGGAGTGGGGATAGTGGGCACCATTGTCTGATTCCTGGTTTTAGGGGAAATGCTTTCAGTTTTTCACCATGATATGATGTTGGCTATAGGTTTGTCATATATAGCCTTTACAATGTTGAGGTATATTCCTTCTATTCCTAGTTTTCTTAGAGCTTTTATCATGAAGTGATGTTGGGTCTTACCAAAGGCTTTTCCTGCATCTACTGAGATGATCAAGTGTTTTTTTTTCCTTTGCTTCTATTAATGTGCTGTATTACATTTACAGATTTGCATATGTTGAACCAGCCCTGCATCCCTGGGATGAAGCCGACTTGGTTGTGGTGAATGATCTTTCTGATATGGTGTTGGATTTGGTTTGTCATTATTTTATTTATTTATTTATTTTTTTTTTTACAAATGATAATATTTTATTATAGAAAAAGCTTCCCAAATATAGGATGTCGTAAACACTGGTAGGTGAACAAGTGCAACGTTAAAAGAAATACAAAGAAAAGAGGCAAAACCTCCAAGAGTCTAACCAGAACACAAATGCAGCCTTGTCTCAGGAAGGCGGCAGGCTTATTTTCTGAGCTCACTATGCCCATCTTATGTTTCAAAATGATGGCAAGAAGAGGCATTGAATATATTACTAAAAACCCTTGATTTTTTTAAAAAAATTTTCCGCACTGTATTATGGCGTTTGAAGTTAAACCTGTGTTCTGAATGTTGATTTAAAGACAGAGCCTTTGGAACACTTTGCAAGCACGTCTTCCTTGGAGCTTATCCAGTGTTTTCTAGACCTGATCGGCTGTCACTGTCCTGTTGGCTTTTGCATTCTGTGCAGCAAATCTAGATCCTTCTATCTTCCTTACCCTTTTTGCTGTCATTCCTTCAAAACCTTTCTTCTACTTCGAGAAACCATGATATAATCTGATATGACTTCACACCTGCCTCCTCGCTCTCTCCAGCTCCTCTGTGGCAAATGTTTCTGACAGTACAAGAAATGATGCAGACACAAACTCAGGATCCGAAACCTCAAGTTCAGGTTCATCTTGGCTTGCTAAGATGCCCTAAGATACTCTGGGTAAAACAACTTCTTAGGGAAATGTTCCTGTAGACCTACAGCCTGGCTTACTTATTTAGGCACTTAGAAGAAACACACCTGCATTGCACCTTTTTCTTAGGGAGAAATACCTCTGGATTATGTGGCCAGTACCTGACTCTGAGGGGGACGACCACAACCCAGCACCGTTCCTGCCTGCCTTGGGAGGTCCTGCCATCGAGGCATCCTGGCCCTGGGAACAGGATAGGCGTGGCGATGCTGAGGTCTGGGCAGGGCTTGGGGTGTAGAGGAAACCTCCCTCTCTTCCAGATGAAACCTGCGGTCTCGTTTTCCCATTGCTGGGTAACCTGGCGAGACTGGCGGATTAACCTCCAGACTTTCACTCACTCAAACCCCATAGATTGGGGCCAAAAGCACATTAGAACCAACCAGTTTTAAATCATTGGCTGTCACATACACACTTAGATGTTAACAATACATAAGACATCGATGTAACAGCAGTTACGCAAGTCGCTAGTACACGGACAGTGTCTTACATTTTCTTTGTAATAGCATGAAGTCCAAAGAACCACAAAGGAGCACCAGCGATGATCTGGACCGCTCACTGCTAGTGGGCATGACTACGGTACCGAGAAGCTCAAGGCCAAACCAGACCCCAATATGCACCAATCACTTTTGCAGAAATGTTAATTTATTACAATTAACCCTAACCTTAACCTTAAATTAACCCTGGTCATCTGCCTTGCAAATAGATGCCAATGATCATCAGAAAAACTAGGTGAAGATGGCTCAGTTTAACCTGTGGGTTTCTACTGGGATGCTGGTCACCCAGAGGACATGCTTGCTTAGAACACTCCTGTTCTCCAAGCCTGGGGAGAGGGGTTTTGAACACCTGACTTGAGTTCTGGGGGACTGTGACTAGAGCAGTTGTGAGGTGGAACTAAGTAGCTTGCCTCCAGTACCTTATGGGGATGGAATTTAAGAAAACCAGTAGTTTGAGGGCTGGGTGTAGCTCAGTGGTAGAGCACTTGCTGCCATGAGCAAGGCCTGGGTGCTGCCCCCAGCACCGCAAACACACAAAACGACAAAAGTCATGTTCTGTCCTCAAGGCATTTGAAGAAAACTATGTGCTTGCTGTCTGTGACGGGTCAATGCCCAGGCCTGGGGACTAGGTCAGTTTCCACCAGAAAATGGGAGATAATCCCAAACCCATCTGTCTGGCTCTGAACTCTAAATTTTAGCTGTGCTGCTAGTAAGCAAGGAAGTGTGAGAGAAGTGCAGGCTGGGGAGTGACCTGGCTTGTCACCTACCCCACACTGCTCAAAGAGCTGACATCAAACAAGATCACGGGGGCCCAGACCCAGCTCCCTTCACCTCGCCTCTCCTTTGAAGATGGCATTAGTATCACTTTATTACCCAGTGTGTGAGCAGTCAATAGGCAATTTCAAAAACTGCAATGTACTGATACCCCCAGATTGCATGGTATAACAAGAACAGGTACTGGGACAGAGCTTGTGCAGGTGGCGTCTCCTACCCAATGCACCCCAAGTGCTTTCTCCCTGGAGCTCCAATGACTCTGTTAAGACACTGAGCACTTGTGAGAAATTCTTGTCCTCATCTTGAGAGCCTCGAAGCCATTCCCTCTGGTCTCCCGGCCACACCTACAGCAATGTGCTGCCTGAGGGCACCAAAACCTCCATGCCAGGATCCCACTGGTCTGACTGAGAGAAGTTCTTCCACTTGAGTTGTGAGTTTCTGTCCAAGTGAACCATCGATTTGTTGAGGGTTACAAACCTTGAAGCTAAAAACTTTTCACAAACACCGAGGTCGTTCTCCTGCCAAACCGCCTGTCTTGCATGGTGTAGATTGCGCTTTGCATTCATGAGAAATAAAATTGAATGTAAGCTCTTAGAACTTTCCTGCCGGACATTTTGAAGGCAGGCCTAGCTCTTCCTAGCTGCAGTGTGGGTGCAGAGGCCCCAGGAATGGTGTCATTCACCTCCAGTGAGTCACCAGGGCCTGTTTTTACAGCTAGAGATTGCCTCCCTTTACGTTTGGTCCCTTTGCTACTAAGCAATTTGCCTGGTATAAAACAAAACACCACCCTCTGATTATAAAGGAAAGAACTGCTTTCCTAAATGTGAGGTGACAGGAGTCTTTAACTTCCTTTCCTGCTTCTGCAGTTCTGCAAAGACTCAGTGAACAGCACCAGACCCCAAATTTTCAAGTTACCAGGGCTACTGCAAAGCTGTTAGCTCCATCACCAAAGTGCTTCTTCAACCCCCAGCAGAGGCACAGACTTCCTGAAAAGGACGTGTTAATTATGGGGAGGACAAAGCACAGGGAATATGGGGCGGCCTGGCGGGAGAGCCCCACACAGAGCTACATGAGGGCAGACCCACAACTGGCCCTAATCCTGAGCGTCGCTGGAAGCCATCTGAGAAAGGGGAGCGTTTAGCCGGTCAAGTTCGTCCACCTGGGGCGGGTGGTGCATGAGTGCCTCCTGGTCCTCCCAAATGTCCTCCCCAGCAGCTACCAGGTTAGTGAGCGATTTGCTCCGGACACACTGGAAATCCACATGGCGACTCTTTCCTTCCTCCTTTTCCCATGACATCTGGATAAAGGGCCGTTGCACATAATTATAGATAACTTCAGACCGGCCACCAGGTCTTCTCTTAATTTTTTCTTTACAGGTAGGGTAACCTTCAATTCCGATGCGAATGTTTTTCAGGCCTCGTTCCTTTAACACTGTTTTAGCAACATCTCGATTCTCAATATACTTGAAGAATCTGTACAGCTTGGAGCTGTAAAGAATTTGAGAATATTCCTCCCCCATGGGTGGGGGGTGGTCTTCATCCCAGTCCACCGAATCCTCATCGGTCAGCACAACTATGTGGCATTCCCGCTCCCCTTTCTTGGCGCAGCCGACCATGATGGGCAGAATGAGTTCTTCGAGGTAGTGATCGAACCGCTTGTGAGCACCGTCGTTAGACAGTTCGTGCAGCAAAGCACCTGCAGAGAAGACGTAGCTGAACACGCTTCTGTCTATGTGGAGAGGACTGCAGTCACAGCTGATATCCCTGAAGAGGTCCAGGGAAGGGGCAGACTGGTTCTCAGATCCTGACAGCGGACAGTGTTGAAGTCAAAGTTAATGCAGAGGTAATCACACGTGTCTCTGAGGTCAGGGATAGAGATGCCATCTGGGCAATTGATGATGCCAGTTTTGTAGTAATCCAGCACTGTGCGAAATACAGTCGCACTGATGCCCTCGGCAATCTCGTACTCCCCCTTCTCGTTGGGCCGCGTGAAGTTGTACTCTCTTCCCGGTCCGAACATCCTTCCCAGCATGGTGTCCGGGTGAGCAGTGAAAATCTGTGGATTCACAACGAACCATGTGCCATCTACGAGAAGCGTCACTTTCTCCGGGGCTGGGGAGTGAGAGTTACTGCTGAAGCCCACGCTGCTGTTTCCAAATCTTTCTGGAGCAATAAAGGGCTCATGGCTGCGTTTACTCCCGCTTGTCGCCCCTCGTCGCGCTCCCGCCCTCGGGACCGGAATCCGCCCAGGAGGCGCGCGCAGGCCGCGCCACCACCAACCGCCGCGGACACCGGTAGTGCCGCAGCGGCGCGCCCCCCGCCCCGGCCGCGCGGCCACACTTGTCATTATTTTATTGAAGATTTTTGCATTGATGTTCATTACAGATTTTGGCCTATGGTTCTACTTTTTGGAGGTATCTTTGTCTGATTTTGGGATGTGTGCAATACTGGCTTCATAAAATGAGTTAGGCAATGTTCCTTCCTTTTCTATTTCATGGAAAAGTTTAAGGAGATTTGGTATTAGTTTTTCATTAAAGTTGTGATAAAATGCAGCAGAGAATCCATCAGATCCTGGACTTTTCTTTTTTGGGAGACTCTTTATAACTGCTTCATTTTCATTTTGTGTTATAGATATACTGACCTGATTGATATCCTCTTGGTTCAATTTTTGTTGGTCATATGTATCTAGAAATTTGTCAATTTCTTCAAGATTTTCAAAATTATTAGAATATAGATTCTCAAAATAGTCTCTGATAATTAAAGTGATGACTCCTGGATTTCTGTGGTGTTAGTTGTTATCTCCCCTTTCGCATTTCTAATTTTATTGATTTGGGTTTTTTTTCTCTCCTGATTTTAGTCAAGTTTGCCAAGCGTCTGTCAATCTTGTTTATTTTTTCAAAGAACCAGCTTTTTGTTTCATTGATTCTTTGAATGGCTTTTTTTGTTTCTATTTAATTAATTTCAGCTTTTATTTTTATTAGTTCTCTCCTGCTTGTTTTGGGATTTGCTTGTTTTTACTTTTCTAGGAGTTTAAGATGTACCATTAGGTCATTGGCTTGAGAGCTTCCTGTCCTTTTAATATATGCACTCATGGCTATAAAATTTTCTTTTAGGATTGCCTTTGCTGTGCCCCATAGGTTCTGGTAGGTCATGTTTTCATTTTTATTAACTTCCAGGAACCTTTTACTTTCCTCTTATATTTAATCAATGACCCATTGATGACTGAGCAATGTGTTCTTCAGCTTCCAATTCTTTGCATGTTTTCTACTGTTGTTTTTGTTCTTGAGTTCTAGTTTTAATGCACTGTGATCAGATAGCATACGTGGGATTATTTCTGTTTTCTTATATTTGCTGAGGTTTGCTTTGTGCCCTAAGATATGAGTAATTTTGAAGAAGTTTCCATGGGTTGCTGAGAAGATTGTATATTGGGCAAAAGGTGGATGAAATATTCTTTAGACATCAGCATGGTCAATTTGATCATAATGTGATTTAGTTCTAGAATTTCTTTATTGATTTTTTGTTTGGATGACCTATCTATTGGTGATAGGTGGGTATTAAAGTCTCCCACTACCACTGTGCTGGAGTCTACAAATGCTTTTAGGTCCTTTAGAGTATGTTTGACAAAATTAGGTGCACTAACAATGGGTGCATATAGGTTGATAATTGTTATTTC
Organism: Castor canadensis; assembly: GCF_047511655.1. NCBI lineage: Eukaryota > Metazoa > Chordata > Mammalia > Rodentia > Castoridae > Castor > Castor canadensis. The sequence continues at coordinate 28,337,150 of NC_133405.1, forward strand.
CTTTTGGTGTATTACCCCTTTTATTAGTATGGAGTGTCCTCCTTTATCTTGCTTGATCAATGTAAGTTTGAAGTGTACTTTGTCTGTGATAAATATTTCTACTCCTTCCTTTTTGGGGGTCCATTGGCCTGGTAAATCTTCTTCCAGTCTTTCCACCTAAACAAGAGCTTATTTCTGTCAGTGAGTTGGGTCTCCTGTAAACAACAGGTTATTCCACCTTCTTTTTTAATCCAGTTTGCCAAATAATGTCTTTTGATTTGGGAGTTAAGTCTGTTAACATTCAGTGTTAGTATTGATTCATATGTGGTGATTACTTTCATTTAGTTGTTTTTCTTGTTTTAGGGTTTGATTATATGCAGATGAATCAATGTTACTTGATGATTCCTTGTCTTTTCTTCTCCTGCTGTTTGGTATTGCCTGTCCTCTCATGGTTTTGTTTGCTTTCATTTTCTGTGTGCAGAAATCCTTGAAGAATCTTTTGTAGTGGTGGCTTGGTGGTCATATATTGTTTTAGTTTCTGCTTATTGTGGAAGACTTTTATTTCTCCATCTGTTTTGAATGATAGTTTTGCTGGGTAGAGTATCCTAGGGTTGAAGTTGTTTTCATTCAGTGTCTGAAATACTTCACTCCATGCTCTTCTTGCTTTTAAGGTTTCCATTGTGAAATCTGCTGTGATTTTTATGTGTTTATCTTTGTATGTTATTTGTCTTTTCTCTCTTACAGCCTTCAATATTCTCTTTTTTTCCTCTGTGCTTGTTGTTTTAATGATAATATGTCTTGATGTAGTTCTATTTTGGTCAAGCCTGTTTGGTGTCCTGGAGGCTTCCTGTACTTTAATGGGCATTGTTTTCTCTAGGTTTGGGAAATTTTCTTTTATTTTTTTCTTTTATTATTCATATGTGCATACAAGGCTTGGGAAATTTTCTATCATTATTTTGTTGAATATATTATGAATCCCTTTTGCTTGCACCTGTTCTCTTCTTCACTGCCCATGATTCTCTGGTTTGGTCTTTTGATGAAGTTGGTGGGTTCTTGCATATTCCTTTCTCAGGTCTTGAGTTGTTTGACTAATAGCTCCTTAGTTTTTCCTTTAATTTCCATTCTGTCTTCAAGTTCTGAGATTCTACCTTCCACTTGTTCTAGTCAGCTGGAGTAGCCTTCCATTGTATTTTTTTTCTGTTTCATTTTTTTCCTAAGGTTTTCCATATCATGTGTCACTTTCTCTTTAATATTGTCTATTTTCATCTTTAATTCATTTATCTCTCTATTTATAGTGTTTTCTGTTTCACTTTGGTGTTTATTTAGGGCTCCTGTGAGTTCATTTATTTGTTTCTCGTAATCTTTATTTTTGGTGACTTGCAATTTCTAGAGTGCTTAGTAACATCTCCATGAAATTCTCAGTGATTACTTGCAGGATTTCTTCTTTGTGGTTGTTCTTATGGGCATCTCATTCCTTGGCACTGTTTATTTTTGTTGTGTTGGGGTCTAGAACTGGGTATCCATTTCCTTCATTTCCCTCTGAATCCTTTATTAAATTATTTTTTGGGGGATAATGGTTTCCATCCCCTTTTCATCTTTCCATTGCTTCACTTGGTACTGTTCAACCATGTTTTTGATAGGCTATTGCTGGTTTCAGTCACCTGTTCTCTTTCCCATGGTTAAATTTTGTTTTATGTGTGTATTGGATTTGTGGCTAAGTGTATGCATGCTATTTTTGTCACTGGTCTGGGTGTAATTTAGGTAGTATTAATTAACTCTCAATAGTAAAACTAACAAAACAAAACAAAGACACAAAGAAACCCCAAAGAAATCAACAGGGGGAGATGAACAAACAGACAAGCAGCAACAAAACAAACAAACAAACACACAAACAAACTCCAGGTTCAGGAACAATAGAATTTCAGTCTTAGTACTTCTGGTGTTACTCTTTCAGCATTCAGTTCTGGTGTTGGTATTTAAGCAGAAGCTCTGTCTTAGTCTCACCACGTGGTTGGGGAGTCTCACCAGTTTTTCTTCTGTTTTTCAGCTGTAGCTGCTTAGTCAGCTCCTCCCTCAGTGAGGTGTGGCTTGTCATCAGGTTTGGGAGATCAGATGTGTAGCCCCCAGCCATGCTGCTTTGGAGTTGGGTTTTCGCTGTGTTGGTTTACTGGGGACTTGTTTCTTTGCTTTGCCCCCTTTCTCTGGGGCAAGATCAGTGATGCATCAGCCAGCCCCCTGTTGTCAAGGTGTTCTGATTGTTTGCTGATTGTTTTTCAATTTTGCATTGTTGTTTGACTTTGGATGTTGCTCACTGACTCAGGAGATGAGCTTTGTAGACCACTACCTGCTCTATTTCAGGCAGCAGATTATCACCTGCCCACTGTCAGCCCTTCTGCCTTTTGAGCCATTTGTTTATTGAAAATTCTCATGGAGATCAGCTCCTTGCTCTTCCCCCTTCTCCAGTGCACTTACAGTACCCCACTCCTCTGCAGTGTGTAAGTTTTCAGTTCCCTGTTTATTCAGTTTTTTGGTTTTTGGTTTTGTTTTTTTGCAGGGTGAGTGGTCAGTCTGCCCAGGGGGCTATGCTGGTTTATCCCAGTGTTGGCTCTGGGAATAATGGGTAATGCTTGGTGCTCACATGTTGGTCTGCTGAATGTCTCCTGTGTCTGGTGGCATGGGAGCCCTCCTGTTCTCTCAGTATAACATGACATGGAAAAGCTTTGTATGGGCTAGGGGTTCAGGGTGTCAAAGTTTTGATTCTTTTTAGTGCTAAATTTCTGCCAAGTGTGGCTCCAGCATCTCAGCAAGATTTTTGATTTACAGAGCTAATGCTGTCTGCTGCTGCACCCTAGTTGCCAACTTGGATCCTTCCTTTGTTTTGCTTCTTTAACAACTTAATATTTTCAAGTTTCTTTGTTCACATTTCATTTCATTTTGCAACTGAAAATGATATGTCATTGTAAACATATGCCACATTTTGTTTATTTCTTCATTAGATAATGGATTGTTGGGTTTTCCCACCATTGGGAGATTTTGTATAGTTCAGTTACAGACATTTGTAAATAAATCCTTATTTGAATGGCAGTTTTCCATTTTGAGGGGTATATACCAAACGGTACTATTGTGGAATTGTAAATTATTCTATGTTTAGTATGTTGAGGAACCACCAAATCAATTCTACAATATTTACACAATTTTACATTCCCACTTAAATGTATGAAGGTTCTAATTTCTATTATTTTGTTTATGAATATCTTAGTGGATGTGAAGAAGAAATAATCAGTCTTTGTTCCTTAAGCACAGTTTTGGCTATAAGATTTTTATGTGCTCAGCTTCCAGATTCTTCCTGGACCTTATCATGCTCACTTTTTTATTTCCCGTCCCTAATTTTTAATAAACTCCTTTTACAACCATGTGTATGCCATAGATTCTTCCTGGTGGGAAACAAAGAATTTGGAAGTCTTCTGATCACAGACTCTACTGCTGCTATCAACATGTGATAAAGCCCCCATTCTTGTCAGTTTACATGCTGACTGCAACCACATGACCTAATGTGTGCATGTGCTGCTGGCTCTTCCCTCACAGACACAAAATCCTGAGCTTTCTACCCACATCTTCTCACTGCAGCAAGCAAAAGACACAGATTTTAGGGAAAACTGACCATGGGCTGTGGGTTGCATTTGCACTGACTTCTTGTCTATTTGATATGTTATTCTCCCTCCTCCATGGGGCAAAACTGACTTTCTGGAAGAGGCTATGACTTTCTGGGAGAAGCTGCTCCTGGATCTGCAGGACAGAATTGCCAAACTGGCAGAATCTTCAGGCACAACTCTTCAGAGAAACATTTTAAGAGGATGCTCTCCAAAAGTGGTCAGAATATCCCAACTTCTTAGAGGGACGAACGGTGTTCAGCCACCCAAGACAATTCAAAAGAACTACACCAATGAGGGGATATCTCTAGATCTAAGTGAAGTCAGTTATGGAACCTCTAAAAGTAATCAAAGCTGAGAGATTTTTAAAAGGGGCTCATACAAAACTCATATATTTGACCAAGGTCTTCTGTTTAATCAAAAGCAATATAGTTTTCATTGGCATCTAACTTCTGCTTAGTGACACTGTGAGTCTTCTTTCTGTACACAACTGACTAATATTGATGTTTACCCTCTAATTAGACTGGCACCTGCATCCTGGTACACGTGACCCCTCATGTCCTTAACTGCCCACTGGAGTGGCAGTCCAAACACAGGGTCATCTAATGGATAAAAATAGCTGTATGTATAAATACTTCTAGGAGAAGTAATCATAAGACACTTTGACACCTTTTGAAATGAAAAGTTAGGTTCTTTATCATTCCTGCTACACCAGGCAGGGCCTCTTCTGATTCTTCTGTGTTCACATTTGGGTCATGCCTCTTAAACTTGCAATACTGAGATTTGTCTTTTCCAGAAAGAAGGCCTCTGGAATCCAAATCTTCCGAGGTGGATGAAATTCCCCTGAGCAGTCTTGATCAGGCTGGACAAAGATTCAAAAACTGGGCATCATCTGATTAAGTCCCCAGGGACAGTGATAGGAGGAGGACAATATTCCCAATAGATAGGGTCTGCAGCTACTTGCCAGCTTGAAGCAGATTGTGAATATGGACTACCTCCCTTCAGCAGCCCCCAGAAAAGAACTTTTTGGAATATTTTCCCTCAAGGGGGAAATTGAGACTGGTTAGAATTAAGGAAAGCTTGGGACTGAGCACTCTCCCTGGTTCACCTTAAGAGCTTCATTTTATTTTATTTTTTAAAATTTTTTATTATTCATTTAATCACATGTGCGTACATTGTTTGGGTCCTTTCTCCTCCTGTCCCCTCCCCCAATCTCTTCCCCCAACCTCGCTTCCAGGCAGAACCTGTTCTGCCCTTATCTCTAATGTTGTTGAAGAGAAGACATAAGCATAATAAGGAAGACAAAGTGTTTTTGCTAGCTGAGTTAAGGATAGCTATACAGAAAGAATCCTAGCATTGCTTTCATGTACAAATGTGTTACAACCCAAGTTTATTCATCTCTAACTGATCTTTACACTAGTTCCTGATCCCCTTCTCATGTTAACCTCTGTCACTTTAAGGCCTCTGGAGTGGGGACATCAAATGTTTTCCTGTTTTGGGTTTTCTACCTACTCCTATGTCTCTTGTAAGTGTTCTCCCCTTGTCATTTGATCCAAGTCCAACCACATTTCTGTATTTGCCCTAGATCTGAAGTCCACATATGAGGGAGAACATACGATTTTTGGTCTTCTGAGTCTGGCTAACCTCAAAGAGCTCCATTCCAATTACAATAAATTAGAAAGAATGGGAACTTCCTCCTTTATGGGTGGGGCACCTGAGAATTAACCTAGGTATATATGGGAGTCCCCCCAGCTCCTCCCCTGGCTCAAAGTTCATTGGAACCATACAATGACACATAGTATCTCCCCGCCTCCATGTTTAAAGTGGTAAACTAGACTTTGGCTCCGGGACCACCCTCATCTGACCTGAGAACTGCCCATGCCCTTCTCCACTCATTGATTACTGGATGGAAATCACCAGCTTCTTCCCTTCTGATAGGTTAGCATAGGTTAAAAGCACCTGGAGAAGAGAGGCATGCTCTCTGCCTTCAGATTCTACCTAAGCCCCACCATGCTCATGTATTTCCCTTCTCTAACTTTTAATATACTCCATATACACTCCTCCAAAAAAGATTTTTATGTTATTCCCTTTATTGAATTGAACAAATGCATTTCCTTTGCTAGATTATTTAGAGTTTTTAGTTTGAACTAGTGCTTGATTTAGACCCTTGGAGGACACATGCAATACATATCCAAACCACAGCAACTATTACAGGGTTTATATCTTAGTTTGCTTGAGCTTCCATAACAAAACAGTATTGACTGGGTGGCTTGAACAACAGGATTTTCCTTCTGCAGGCTGAAAGTTCAAGAAAAGATGACAATATGATCAGGCTTTTTTCCTCTTAAAGGAAGCCAGCACACATTGATTTTCCTCAGAACATGTACATGGAGAAGAGAAAGAGAGACAGGGAGAGAGAGACAGAGACAGAGACAGAGAGAGTCAGAGAGAGAAGAGAGACAGAGAGACAGAGACAGAGAGGGAGAGGAAGAGAGAGGGGTAGAGGACAAGAAGAGGAACAGGAGGAGGAGACAAAAATATCTTTCTATTCTTAGTTGTAAGGCCACCAATTCTTTCATACTAAGGTCCCAGGTTTATTATCTCTAATTTTAATTACCTCCAAAATCTCTATCCCCAACTGTAGTCATTTTGGGGGTTAGTATTTCAGCATATGAACTTGTTGATAACATAATTCAATGCATAACAGCTTAGAAAAATTCTGCTTCTGATATGTATAAACTTAATGTCAGGATATGTGTACAACTTGCTTCAATGACTCTCCATTTTTATTCCACTCTTTTTTGTTTTTACTTCCCTACATTATATCACTTTATATTATAAAGTGAAAAATACATTTTTGTTATATAATATGTAATTATATTTTCATATAATTACCATTTAACATAATTATAAGAAGATAAAGGAATATGTTTGTAGTCTTTCATATTTATATTTGCAAATTTACCTTTCCTAATGCTATTTTTACTTAATGTCCTGTTGTCTCATTTTTTTGAAGAATTATCTTATTTTTTAAATCAGGTCTGTTTGCTATATTTTTACACTTTCATTTTTGAAGGAGAATTTTGCTGCATATAGAATACTGTACAGGGATTTTCCCATCATATTCAATATACCAACCAACTGCCTCATAATCTCTTTATTGCTGATTGGATATCAGCTTTTAATCTTACATTGTTACTTTGTATGTGGTGAGCTATTTTTCTTTTACTGCCTTTGTTTTTCAACCACTTGCCCCAAAAGTGTTTAAGTATTGGTCTCTTTATGTTTATCTCACTTTGATTCTGTTGAGCTTCATATATATGTAGATTAATATTTTCTTCATATTTACAAGAAATCTCATCATTATTTATTTAGTTATTCTGTATTCTCCTTTATGTTTAGTTGGTGTTGTCCCCAAGTCTAAGGTATTTATTAATTCTGCTTTTGTTTTTTTATTCTTAAGATGGGTTAATATTTAGTCATTTATCCTCAACTTTATTGATTCATTCCTCTGTCAGGTAAAACCTGCTATTGTGTCTTTCATTTCAGTTATTTCACATTTCAAAAAGAAAATTTCTATTTGATGATTTTTTGCAATTAAATGATGTCATTTATTGGTGTTCTCTGTTATGTAAATCATTGACAACACATATTTCTTTAATTGTTTAAGTATTTTTTTCATTTACTTGAACCCATATATAATAGACATCTTGGAGAACTTTTTCTACTAAATCCAACATCTAGACACCATTAGAGACAGTTTTTCTTGGCTTTTTTTCTAGGTATGGGTTAAATACTCCTATTTTTGCATGTCATGTATTCTGTTTGTATTTAGAAAACAGGTTATCCCAATGCATTTATTTTATCTACTTGATTTTTTAATTTATTTACTAGAAGCATTTTTCATTTTTAACTGATACATAAAATTTATACATAAGTATAAATTGGATATCATGTGATGTTTTGATATACATGTGTATGTATATATATGCATATATATATATAGTGTAATATTCACATCACAGTAATCAAAGGAATTTAGAGTAAATGGGTCTAGCTTCCTTTATGTGGAATGTTTTGTTACTATTTTTTGCTTATTTGCTTTATTGTTTTGTTGTCTTGCTTAGACTAATTACACAGAGTGTAATTATTCTCATATCTAACTTCAGAGGAGTTACCGCTGGGACAGTACAACATAGTGATTAACCAGTTTTCTCATCAACTCCTTAAATGAATAACTTTTCTGCTCTAAAGGATTTATGTGTGACTTGAGGTAGACATCAATTTTCTGTCAGTCCAATTGTGCCTTGGTTATATATTTCTGGAAATGAAAGTCCTCATATTTAGCTAGGGATGATTGTCATCCCCAACTGATTATCAGCAAGATCATTATTTGCTTTTACATGGGTTTTTGTTCTCACAGCAAATAAATACATAGTCACCTTTGAGTAGTGAAACTGTCAAGTTATCATGGACAACCTTGTGCTAATAGGGCAATTATGACTGCAAGCTGACACTTAGAAATAGGAACAGTAGTTCCATGTTAATGTATTCATTTCCCATTGTCCCCACTGAGATTTAGCAGTTTACTTAAATGAATATTTCTCAACTTATTGTATGCCCTTGAACAAATTCCAGAGTCTGGATCAGTTTTTCATTATTGTTTTCTATTCAGCACCTCACCTTTACTTTCCAAAGGTCTAGCAGCATTATGTCTTCTTCCTTCTTTGGAAACGCAAAATGATGAACTATTTTAAATATCTACTTCAAATGAATAGACGTGATTTTAAAAATCTTTTGTCAAAGCTCTTAGAGATTAGTGTAACAATTGATTTTTATTTTCTCATTTCTGCATACGAATCTTCAAAATCCTGCAGCTGCTTCACACATTGGACACCTTTAAAATACTATATACAAAGGAGATTTTTAATAAAAACAGGGTATCATATAGGTCTTTATGAAAATATGCTTGCATTTCAGAATTTCTAGGATTGTATTTATTTGTTTTTGAGTTGGGTTATATGAATACAAGTTTGGGGAAATATTTGATGCCATAGAAATATGCAAATACATAGTTGAGTCTAAATGCTGCGAGGATTAAAAAAAAAAGTTTTGCCAAATACTCCTACTTTGATTAATAAAAAGCTGAAAATGTTAACTAAATAATAGTATAAGTATAAAGCTAAAACATGATGCTTGTATATTTACAGACTGATAAGCCCCTCCTATCAGTAAAGTTCTCCAAGAAAAGCTTATTAAGAACTAATTAGAAGGTTTTATGTTATAAAAATTTTCACACTAAGATAAGGATATTTTGAAGGAAAGTTGTAAATATGTTTGAACGATGGATTAAAAGAGAAATATTAGGCTCTTTGGATATTATTCCAGTATATTTCCACGTAAAATATTTCAGATCTATATACTTAGATTTTTAATACACGAGAGTTTATTTCTCATTAAGCAATTATCAAACTGTTCTAGAATTATTGGTACATTATTTTTAAGTAAAATGGACTTCCACAGTCCATGAAACATTTGAATAATTGCTCTGTAAAGAAACACATAACCAGACTCAGTTTGTATTGCCTGCCAAAACTGATGAAGTCAAAAATCATGAGGATTTTGGTTCAGACTAATTAATGACAGTCTATTTCTGTTCTCCATAATTCCCTTTTTATCCCATATTATAATGTGGCTGTAATTTTTACTTGCCAGTGTTATTTTCTTAATTCTGACTAAATGAATCAATGAGTTTTAGGATTAAGATATACATAGAATTAGGAAAGCAAATGTATACAAAACTCTAAACCTGAAACAACTGATAAAAGTAAACCCATCTCTTGTTTAAAAATGGGAAAATAAAATTTCTTTTTTAATTCCAAATGAATTGCATATGGTACTCAACCTATCAGGAAACCTTGTTTGTAAGTAATTCAAGAGATTCATGAGGTTTATAATATAAATTCAGTAGATTATCCTTATCTCCTTTTCTATATCCCCCTACCCTGAACCTAGCTTTTCTCTGTCTTCAGATATTAAGACATGGACATTAATAATTGACCTACTGCCTTCTTAAAAATAATCATGCCTTTACTTTTTCCTAGACATGAGAATGATCAGTTTTCTTAATCTGTACCTAATTTATAGAGACTGTTTAATGTGTTAAAAGCACTTAGAGTAATGTCAGGTATATAGTGATTACTTAAAGAAGTATATAGTGTTTTTGTCAAAGAGTCCCTTTAATTAGGTATTACTTTCACTGGAGCTGAAAATATATTCTATAGATATGACTTTTCATAAGCATTAAACTCAACTAAATATAGGAAGCATAACACAAAACAATTGAATCAAATTGAATTTTCAATAAATTCAAACAAGCAGCATAATTAAAAGTCCAATTTGAGGTGTCAGTGACATAGATGGCCTGTCTGTGCTGAATATGCCAATGGCATTTACTGAAAATATATTCAACATTGTGCTTAATGATTTAGGCACAGCTCCTTCTATAAAGACTCTTAAAATGTTTGAGTGTAAATTTACCTTTCATTTGACCCTCACATAGAGCCTAAAACGTCAACTCAATTTGGCTTCTGTTTCCAATTGGAAACATTGTTTATTCTCCAGATCTCTACAAGAGTGGGTTGACAGGTAATGGGCACATAATAGTTCCTGAATGGATGAATCAAAGAATAGATAAGTTAGAAATTATGTAGACAAATAAAAAATTTCATTTATTTCAACATGGTATTGTAAATACTAACTTGGTTTTAGGACTACATGTTAAACTAGTGCTAATTTAACCTCATAGATGTTAGGCATATTACATACCTATGAAACATCTGGTAGAACCAGGAATTGTGGCTCACATGTCCAATGTAGTTATTCTGGAGGTAGAAATCAGGAGTATGACAGTTCATGGCCTTCTTGGGCATACAATGATAGTGAGATAATACTCAACTAATAAAAAAGCTGGGTGTGGTGTCATGTGCCTGTAGTTACAGCTAAATGGGAATCATAAATAGAAGGATTATGGTCTAGGATGGCTCAGGCATAAACATGAGACCCTACTTGAGTAATAACTATGGCTATAAAGAGTAGAGGCATAGCTCAATTGGAAGAGTGCCAGCCTAGAAAGTGCAAGGTCCTAAATTCAAACCCCAGTATGCCAAAAAAAAACAGTCTGATAGAATTTCAGTTCATTCCACTATTTGTTACTCACATGATTCAACAAAATAAGAAGCAAGACCCTGTAATGTGCCATAATGTTCACATTAGTAAAGGTTATACTCCCATCTTAAAGATGTAGTTGTGGGAACATACTAGAGATATTCTTTTGCATTGTCTTTCTTCCTCAAATCTGAATGTCCCTTGAAGATTCTTATTCTGGCAGTGCCTCAAAGAGAATTGCCATGATGAGTTTAAGCCAATGTACTATGTCAAGAATGTCATTAGTTATTTGACCACAATTCTGTGTGTCTATGGTGATGTGAATGTGACACCTCTTAACTTACTTGCAATCATCTATTACTGTGGAACATGCAGCTTCATAAAGCCCTGAATTAATCTTCAGGGAGAAGCATGCCTAATAAAGAACACAATAATGTGTAGCAGCTCTGGTGATAAATCTGATGAAAGGTTTCCTGAAATCCATAGCAAAGGGTAATATGAGTCCACTTATTAGCTCAGTGTTGGTATTATTTATGTCTGGTGACCCACAAGGAGATGAGAGATTTTATTTTGCTGCTTCTGCTCCATCCCAGGACTTGGGAATGTTGGTATTTTGGGATCAGTGTTTATATACTGATTGGGGCACATTTGTCATCTTAGGAGATATGCCTACTCTTTCTGCACAAAAGAGCCTCCAAAACTTATTGTTTTGTGTTTGTTTTGGTAAGGATTTTATTTTAATCTTTGTATCTTAGAGTTTGTGAACTGTGATGTATTTTGGTGGCTCAGAAATTTTAGATGGGTTTAGAAGGAAAATTCCTCTTATCATGATCAGAATCTCAATACTTTTCTGAAAAACATGTTTTGGGTGCATGGAGTAATAGTGGAAAATTGAACATTTACTGGATACCATTCCAGTGCAATTTGCTCTAATATTATAAGTGTCAAAAATATATAGTTTCATTTCTATCAGTGTCTCTTTGGGGAGATATGGTACTTATTCAAAATTTGGTATTTACATTTTATTTGGATTTTTAGAATTGACATGAGGGAGTCATCATGTTTCATTATGCTTTATGTTCTTAAAAGAATTTAGTTACTAATATAAGTGAAGAAAGTGATGATCCAGGAAATGATTGGCCATATATTCCTTATTCCTTTGTGAATATTGCATTGTGCATTTCTTTTCACTACCAAACTTATAAATAGCTGGGCTCATTAATATCATTCCCTGAATATTGTGTTTTCCCTTATCATTACTGTCAGTTTTGTTTTGTCCCATTATTTCTTTTAGTACTTATTTTTTTCTTGTTATTCTTTTTGAAAAAATTAAAAAATATTTATGCTTAGTGTGGGTTTACCTATTTAGGCTTGTTTAGACTATATTAATACTACCTTTTGACACTGTATTTAAATTATGCAGTATTCTGAATGAAAGAGGGAGAAAAAGAGAGAGACAGATGAAGATTGTGATTTTTTTATTATTAATCATTATAGTCAAGTTTTCATTTTAAATTAATCTCCTATACTTCCTACATGTCCCATGTCTCATTACTTAATGTAATGTTTCAAGCACAGGAGTATAAAAAAAGTACAAGAGAAATTTGATACCATTTAATTGAAAATATTTCTATTTATTATTTATTTATTACTTACTTATTTTTTCTCTTTTCAAAATTTTACTTCTTGAAGATTCTTTGGTTTTTATTATTGTTGTGCTGGGGGTATATTGTGACACAATAGTTCTTACAATATATCGTAGCTGAATTCACCCCTGCAATTAATTGAAAACATATTTCAGTGGATACTCGTTGGCTTAATATATAGAAGGTAAAAATGTTCTCTTTCTCTAAAGACTCAGACTCATGAAGATAAACAATGTAAAGATAGAGAGGTATGCAACTGAAAGAGAAATACAGGCTCACAATAATTTTAGACTTCAAAATTTTATTCTTACAAAATTAAAGATGGCTTTTTCTTTGGAATTAAGTGGAAATATCATCAAATTTCAGTTTATTAATGTTAGGAAAAACGCTGCTCACAAAGAAAGCTCACAAGAAAAGTCACACATCCATAGAGCAAAGTTTAATGGCAGTCCCAAACTACCAGGCTGGCCAGGGAAAAGATGGCACAGCAGCGATTCTCGGCCAGGTGTGGCTTTTATAGAAGGGGGAGATTAAGGAAGTTAGCGCATGCGTGGTAGTCTCTGGTAAGGGTGGGGCTGTCTTAGAGCACTGGAATTTCTGTTTAAGGGCGGGGCTGTCCTTAGAAGTTTCTCAAGTGAGGTCTGAGGATAAATGGCAGCCAATTTTCAAATGGCAACAGTATTGTTCTATCATTCCCCCAATTTTCCTTTAATAATGATGAGGGTAGGGGCTGAGGATTGGGAAGTGGGGTGAAGTGTCAGTCTCTTAGCTGCTTCTTGCTAGCAGGGGGTGCTGTATAGGGCAAGATCCTCAAACTCTGTGTCCTGATGGGGGCCCTCATAATAGTCCTCTGGACGATTTTGGAGAGGTTGATATCCCTGGAGGTAGAACTGGTTATGATTCAAGGGAGGAAGCTTAAGAATAGGAGAGCAAGAAACATAGGCATTAGGATGGGCATTGGCCAGGAGAACCACTGTTAAATGTTATTCCCTAGAGGATTCCAAGAGTCTTCCAACTCCCTTCTCCATTTTTCTCTAACTGTTCCTTGAGAAGTGCCACCACTGGGGGATCCCATTGAGCTTGACAGCAGTGGGTGTCATGAGAATGACCAGATGAGGGCTGTTCCACCGAAGTCCCAATGGAGAGGGTAGAAGATCCTTTAGGAGAACAAGATCCCCTGGTTGAACAGAAATTGTTATAGAGTGGGGCAGGATCTGCTCTGCATGCTCTCTGAGAAGTTCCCTGAGAAGTTTAAGATAAGGTAGGTAGTCAGCTAGAGGAGCAGAGTCTGTTGGAGGCAAGTTTTCTAAGAGAAATGAGTGGCCATACATTATTTAAGACCCAAATAAGAATATTAGGAGGAGCATAAAAAGGTGTCTGCTAAGGGGCTGCATACCTATCGATCTAAGTTTTGCAAAATCCTGTAACACTGAAGAAAGCTCTAAGCTGCCTTACGGTATGAGGGAGAGGGAAAGGGAAGATTGGGTTGATGCGTTAATGACTCAGGGAGTGAGTCTGTCTCTTTAAGGCCACACCTAGGTAGATGACCTGTGGGGACTGTCAGGATTTAGGTTAAGTGTAACACTCTTGGATAAAAGACAGCTCTAGCTCATTTTTTATATATTTTGTAAACATTTGTACCATATTTAGGTAAAGTATAGACACAACACTGTTATAAAGTGGTCATTTAAGACACATAAACAAATATGTAAATGAACTCTGATTTAGTAGTACTTAAAGGTTGACAAGATCAGCAGAAAACACAAATAATTTTTGGTAAAATCTTTCTCTGTAATGGTATTTTGTAGACGTTACTCAGAGCAGAACAATATTAAGATAACCTTTTTATTTTATAGACATAAAGTATTTGATTTTAGTTTGACATGACCCTAAAAATCTTTTAGGCAACTCTTAGATTATACTCAACTTTAACTTTATTACATACCAAAGCTTTTTATTATACACTTTTAAAACTTACTCAGACCTTTATATAACATACTAAACCCTTTGATGGCTTGCCTTTATCCCTCCTATTTGAAACAATCTTTAGGACAAACCCTTCTTTACAAAATCCTTTCTCATCCAAAACACCATTCCTTTTTCCTTTAACTTCTCAAAAAATACATTCATTATCTATCTATATCCGTTTTAGTTGTTTACTTTGTAACTTGTATTTTAAAATTAACTTTTATAAGAATTTTAGATTTTTTTTCAGGGGCTGAAGCAATTAATTAGTAGCCCTTGTTGTTTTAAGGAATTTATGATAGGTGTAAGGCCTCATCATCCCTCAGGTTTGAGGGGATACTGTGAGGGATACTGTGAGGGATCTTTGAGTTTTATTTGAATAGGCAAAGCCAGCCTGGCTTGCCCTACACTCATCTCATCAGTCCACACTGTGGAATATATTTTTTCCTGAAGGAGGGGGCAGCAGAGATAGCTGCCTGGGGGGAGGAGAATTTGAGCTTTTAATTGCGATACTAAATCCTGTCCCAGCAGGGACACTGGAGTTTCAGGTACTATGAGGAGAGTGACAGAAGAAGAGGTGTCCCCAAGAGCAGGCCAGAGCCTGGGTAAAATAAGCTCTAGGGGCAGGCCAAATATGCCCTGAATGACAACCTTGTCATTGGACTGGGGACCAGGAGAGAATGGTAAGACAGAGAAACAGCTCCACTGTCTAGGAGGAAAATGATTTTTTGTTTTTCTGCCATAATGGCTATCATGAGGCTCCTCAATGTTGATGCCAAGAACTGGAGCATGGACAGGGGGTCAGGACCCATCAATCCATAGGAGGTGGCACCTCACTTTCCATCTGGAGGCGGGGGCACTTAGACCTCCAGTGGTTACTGTTGCAGAGAGGGCAGGGTCCCAGTTGGGGATGGGGCTAACTCCCATGCTGTGCCACCTTTTGAGCATCCTCTGCAGAAGTGTCCCTCCTGTCCACCATGGTAGCAAGTTCAGGATGCAGGCCCTAGTTGGATGGGGCCCACTGTGAGTGGCCTGGGCCAGAACCCATTGCTTTTCTAATGAGACAAGAGTCTGGTCTAATAGAGGCATAATATCTTTTCATGTCAATTGAAAGGTTTGGATCACAGAGATAAAGTATTTGTCTGGGCATTAGTATAGCTGTCCATATATATGTATATATTTTAGTTATTCCTTGGATCTGATAACTGGAAGGGGACATAAGACTTGTGCTCTTCCAACTATTACCTGTTGAAGGGGGAAGCACCCATTAAGAAATTCTGAATATTAGGGTGGATTAGAAGGTAGAAATTTGTATAGGGGACCTTAGTTCATTTTTTTCCCTTTTATAGAAAAGGCCTAATTGGAGTATGGTATTGTAACTTAAGGAACCCTGTGAAGGCCACTTCTCTTGGTCACCCAAGGCATACTGAGGCCAGGCCTCAGTACAAAGCTTTCAACATCTACAAGCCAGAAGACCGGAAGGTGAAGATACCATCTAGAGACAACAAAACATTAGGATCCTGTCTTTTAGCTAACAGCAGGCAGTCTCTTTAATAAAGGCTACTTTTTAAACAAAGGAATAAGTCATTTGTAAAGTTAGAGAAGGGCATTTAGAGGCATACTGAGGCCAGGCCTCAGTACAAAGCTTTCAACATCTACAAGCCAGAAGACCGGAAGGTGAAGATACCATCTAGAGACAACAAAACATTAGGATCCTGTCTTTTAGCTAACAGCAGGCAGTCTCTTTAATAAAGGCTACTTTTTAAACAAAGGAATAAGTCATTTGTAAAGTTAGAGAAGGGCATTTAGAGGGCATCCTGGGCCAATAACAGTACCATATGGGAAAACAAGTGCTAATATTTGGAGGAAAAAATTTACACTGAGGCTGAAAGTATAGAAAGTTTTAAATGAGAAGTTTATTACAGTAATGTCCATTTTGTTATTTCTGGGACTATAACCTTTAGCTAACAATTGGCTTACAAGGGCTGGGTCTGGTGCCCCGAGGTGAGAAGTGGGGCTAGGAGCAGGGCATGTGCAAAGCACTGATGCCTTCCATACACACCTGGGACAAGCAAGCCTGACTGCCTAGGCCTGATCCTCTAGCCTGTTGCACCTTCCCCCTTCCTGTGTACTCTGCACATGTTTATTCTAGGGGAAGTGGCAGTGGGCTGCAGCCACTGCCATGTGTGACTGGTGGCCTAGGATATGTGTTGGGTTAGCCTATGGATTCTCTTGGCTATGGCAGGCATTCCTGCTGTGCATGAGCATGCCTATTTGCTTTCCCTCCTCCCCTTGTGGGGGCAGAGTTAGGGCATTAGCGTGGCAGCTGTAGTTTTTTTTGTAAGTGCTTTTTGTAAAGCAGCTGATTTAAAGTTAGTTTACAATGGGCCTGGCAAACTAGTTGGAATAGCTTAAGTCATAAGGCACCATGCTACAAGTTCTTCATGGGAGGCAGGGTCCCCGTAAGCCCAGGGAAGGGAAGGCAGACAGAGACAAAGGACACGTGGTAAGATAATGGAGGAAGCAGGAAAGGTGTCCTGACATCTTAGTAAGGGAGGAGAAGGCAGAACCTGGAGGCATGACACACACCTGAGGGATTAGCCATCACCTGTGTCTCTAGGTCGCTCCCATTGACTGGTACTAGAACACTTTCAGCACACAAAATTTCTACTCTCCAGTTGCTGTCTCAGTAAAAAAGGGGTATTAGACAGGTTGGGGGGAAAGAGAAGCAGTCATCAGATGCCATAATTAAACAGGATCCCCCAACATAGCATGAGGCATACCTGAATAAACCTCAGGGTTGGTCTCAGCCCACAGGGAAGGAGCATGAGCTCTCCCAGAGCTGGAATCACCTTGCAGCCAGAGTTGGCAAGGAGTGGCTGGTTTAACACCATGACAGAAAAGTCCCTCAAGAAGATACGAAGAGACAAGCAGCCTGAGTAGCACAAGATGTCTGCTTATATGGGGGAGGAGGAGGTTCAGGAGAGGATTTGGTTCATTTAGAAGCTAGTTTAGAGGCTAATAGAACCTGCACAGGGGAACAGGAAGTACAGAGGGATGGTTTGGTGAGGAGATAGGAAAAGGATTGGGTGAATGGACATTCCTTCCATTTACCAGCATGCTCACAAAAATTGTATAAATCCCTTAAAATATTGGGATCAAAAGTGCCATTAAGTGCCTATTTGGAGGCATTATCTAATGGATATTGGGGCCATGCCTGATTACAGAGAGCTTTTGGGGCTTAAGATCAGGTGTGAGGCATAGGGACCCAAGATTGGCCAGAATACATCCCAATGGGGAGTCTGAAGGAATTTTGGATGGTCCAACTCTCATGGTGAGGCCTGACCTGAGGAGAGATATGGCAGGCACCCCTGGAATATCAGGTCCTCAAGAGAGAGAGAGATGTGGAGTACCCAGAGGGAATGTCTTCACCACAGGGGTTCACAGTCCCTACTGGGGAACCCGGTTCCCAGGGACAGGAGCGAGCCAAGACCTAGCACTAGGATTTCAAGGAAATGAGAGAGAGATCACAGCTCTGCATGCAAGAAGTACTCACTGAGAGAGAGGACCTTGAGGGAAGATTGGCCAGTGTTGATTGGCAATTGGAGGCATGCTAAGGCAGAGGAATATCCCTGTGAGCTAGTGAGGGAGCAGTGCTTTCTAGGATCAGGGGTTCCAGCAAAGCAGCTCTGATCCTGGAGGAAAGGAATGGGAGTAGAGAGAGAGAGAGCGGCATGGGGTGGGGGAGGCTGGGAGAGCAAGGTCAGTGCCAGGAGCACACCTGATCCGAGTCATGGCACCAAATGTTAAGAAAAACACTGCTCACAAAGAAAGTTCATGAGAAAATCTCAAGTCCATAGAGCAAAGTTTAATGGCAGGCCCAAACTGCCAGGCTGGCCAGGGAAAAGATGGCACAGCAGCGATTCTGGGCCATGAGTGGCTTTTATAGAAGGGGGAGATTAAGGAAGTTAGCACATGCAAGGTAGTCTCTGGTAGGGGTGGGGCTGTCTCACAGCACAGTAATTTCTGTTTAAGGGCGGGGCTGTCCTTGGAAGTTTCTCAAGTTAGATCTGAGGATATAATGGCCACTGAATTACAAATGGCAACATTATTGTTCTATCAATTAACATTTTATCAATCAACAAACATATTTAATACTAGTTTATGTAAGGCACTGCTTTACATAATATGAAGAATAATTCATAACTTCACGATCTCGAGAGGTTTATAGCATGTAAACATAGGGACAAAAGTCTTAATAAAAGACAAAATAATCTAAGCATGGTGGCCAAGGCCTATTATTTCACCTATTCTGGATGCTGGAACAGGAGGCTCATGATTTAAAGGCCAGCTAGGAAACTTAATGAAAACCTAAGCCAAAACAAAATTTTAACAAAGGCTTGAGATGGAGCTTGATGGTAGAATGTTTGCCTATCATGTATGATGTCCTGCTTTTGATTCCAACAGCATAAATAAATAAATAAATAAGCAAACAAATAAATAATAAGTTTAAGCAGAGCTAAGAGCCACAGGTATAAACAGTAGTCTATGAAAATCAAAGAAATGAGGAATTCATTATGAAGGTAGACATTAGGAAAGATATTCAAGAGGAAATTACATATGAAACAAATTATGAGAAATGAATAGTGTTTTTATTTGGTAGATATAAATTGGGAAGAAAGATAAATTCTTTCTGAAAGAAACCCCAGAAGAATAGGAGGTTGCAGGATCATATGGCAGATCTATGTTTAGTTTTTTAAGAAGCCTCCATATTGTTTTCCATAGTGTTTGTACTAGATTACATTCTACCAGCAGTGTGTGAGAGATCCTTTTCCCCTGGCCAACATTTGTTGTTGGTGGTGTTTTTGATGATAGCTATTCTAACAGAGATGAGGTGGAATCTTAGTGTGGTTTTAATTTGCATTTCCTTTATAGCCAGAGATGGTGAGCATTTTTTCATGTGTTTTTGGCCATTTGACTTTCTTTTTTTGAAAAAGTTCTGTTTAGTTCAGTTGCCCATTCTTTTATTGGTTCATTGATTTTGGGAGAGTTTAGTTTTTTGAGCTTCCTGTATATTCTGGTTATCAGTCCTTTGTTTGATGTATAGTTAGCAAATATTTTCTCCCACTCCATGGGTGGTCTCTTCAGTATAGAGACCATTTCTTTTGTTGTGCAGCTTTTTAGTTTTATGAAGTCCCATTTATTTGTCCATCCTTTCTCTTAGTTGCTGAGCTGCTGGGGTTCAATTGAGGAATTCCTTGCTTATACCTATTGCTTCCAGAGTATTCCCTGCTCTTTTCTGTACTACCTTCAGAGTTTTGGGTCTGAGATTAAAGTCTTTGATCCATTTTGTGTTGATACTGCTATAGGGTGATAAACATATATCTAGTTCCAGTGTTTTGCAGGCAGATAAACACTTTTTCCAGCAACATTTGTTGAAGAGGCTGCCTATTTTCCATCTAGAGGTATACCCAAAGGAATGTGACTCATGTTATTCCAGAGGCACCTGCACATCCATGTTTACTGCAGTGCTATTCACAATATCCAAGTTAAGGAAACAACCAAGATGCCTCACAACTGACAAATGGATTAAGAAAATGTGGTATTTATACACAATGGAATTTTACCCAGTAGTGAAGAAGAATGAAATCTTATCATTTGCAAGTAAATGGATGGAACTGGAGAACATCATCTGATGTGAAATTAACCAGACTCAGAAAGCCAAAAATCGTATGCTCCCTCATATGCGGACTTTAGATCTAAAACAAATACAGTAATATTATTGGACATGGGTCACACACTAAGGAGAGAACACATAAAGGATGAATAGGGAAAGGTAGGAATCCCAAAACTTTAAGGTGTTTGAGGAGCTAATACAGTAACCTCAAAACAACAGAGGTCAATATGGGAAGGTGACCAGGAAGTAGTGAAGAGGTCTGGTAGTGATGAATCAATTTGGGTTGTAATACACATGTGTGTGGAAGCAATGCTAAGTATCTCTCTGTATAGCTGCCCTTATCTCAAACTAGCACAAACACTATGTCTTTCTTATTATTACTTATGTCTTCCCTTCAACAAAACTGGAGAAGAAGGCAGAACAGGTTCTGCCTGGAAGCAAGAGGGTGGGGTGGAGAAGGAGGGAGCAGGGGACAGGGAGAAGAATGGCCCAATGTATGCACATATGAATAAATGAAATAAAGAAAAAAAATAGGGGGACCAGAGGTGTCAAAAAATGTTTAAGTAGATAGAAGTGGACTGACTTAATGGTACTACAATTAAATTGGCACTTAGGCAAATAAATAGAAAATGAGTGATAGAACCTTGTCCTGATGGCCTTAGTCAGAGCAAATGGATGATTTTAAGAATAGATGAATGACTTGGTTATTAACTAGTAGAGTGGGAAGATGGCAGTCGTTGGCTTTTATCTATACCTTTGTATTTCATTGCATTGGCATGTAAACGTTCAGCATTGGAGATAACATTCTCCAAAGAGATTGAGAAAACACTAAATGTTTGACATGAACAATGATGACTTATTTTGATTCAGAAAAGTTTTTTCCATCAATATTTATCATAGCCAGTTATTGGAGACAAATAAATGAAGGTCATATAGTGTGTGTGGGGAGAATTTTGTGTTATGCAAATAGATTTCACACTCTCTGGGATAAAAGATGTTGAATGTTTTATTTTTTGCTACTCATGGTACTTTTTAAAATATTCTAGTTAGGACTTTGAATCTTTGAGAGAAGAATTTCCAATGCAGGATAACCCAAAACAGAATTTTGCAAGTGAGCACATATTTTTTTGCAACATATCTAGCAAAATAAGTGATTCAAAAGAATATATTTTGTGAACCTTAGCTTTATAGAAATGACAAAAAAACTGCTTAAAAGATTCAATAACTCTATGAGAGGCTCCAATTTGAAATATTTGTTTCAAGAAGCATATTGTGCATAATACCTTAATTCCCACCTTGAAGTTGACATATAATCTTTTGCATTGTTCATTTTGTGGCTACCATGTGCAACATTCTTACTACATCCACACTGCTTAAAATCTCCTGAAGAAGAGTGAAGGGAAAATGATTAAAGTTCTCAGGTCTACAAAATTTGATGGCTCCCTGATGGTATCCATTTCCAAAGAGCCTGGATACCTAGTATCTTATAAGTTTTAGCAATTTAGGAAAATCTAGATTGAAAGCCCATGAAAATGAAAAACTGTAGGAGGAGGGAGATATATAATGTTTACTTAGAGTTTGTATTTCTAACTCTGTTTTGTACTTAAATGTCTATATTTTTGTTGTTTTTGAGTTTTGGCTACTGTTTTATTTTCTTTAGATCCTTATAATTCTATATCGCTACAGTTTCAAATAAGTTTAACAAAGCAGTGTGCTACTGAAACGAAGGACTATTTAATTCAATTGTTGCTTTTGATTCATGATACGAAGTATGGGATTTCATTAAAATGTAAATGGGATGATAGGAGAAAATATATGTCATTTCCTAAGACTACTAGCAAGTAGTTGAATAGAGAGACCATAATGAAAATTGAGGCCCCAAGGTATTTGAACATGACTACTTTGGGGTATATTGAAGAATTTTGGTATCAGGCATTCTGCCTAATGAAAATCATATACTACAGTGGCTTTAATTTTATCTTGGAAAAATATAACTTACTACTGTGAAGGAGCTGAGACACACGTAATAGTAAGATATCACACACCATTCCTGCTTCAAATAAACTAGGAAAACATTTTTTAAGCTACACCTAATAACTATTACCTGTCATCATTCAGAGACATTAAGCAATCTAAATGAGAATGTCTGTGCTAAAGGTTTGGACTGTACTATTTTCCTCAATAATGTAAAATGAGAGATGACTTAAAAGATGAAGACTCACATACAGTAGATATTTATATCTGAATATATGGAGGAAAGGCAGAAATGGAGGGAGGGAGAAAAAAGAAGGGAAACAGAGAGAATAAGTTTTAAATTAACTTTTATGGGGAGTTCATGTTACAGTTTTTCAATGGTGGTTCCAGGTGAATAAGCCAGATTCAGCATTCCCATTTATAAAAGAAAATACACATCATAACATGTATCTAGCATGGTAGTTTCAAATATAAAAGAAGGATATAGCATGAAGAGAAAGAACCCTTCTCAACATATAAGCCTAAAATAGAAATGGAGGCTTCAACCTATTTGCAGAAAAATTAACAATATAAACTATGGTTTCAATCAAGGCTCATGCTTTGTAAATTATTTGTATGTATATAAATACGCAAGCAAGAGTTTTCTGGCTCAGAGAACTTTGCATTTTGAAGTTTAGTGGTTGAATAAAAAACTTCTTGGGTAGATAATGACCCACACCTCTTAGAATCATGGTTTAACATGTTCATAAAATGCTTAAATACATGTATTCAAGTAATTTTTGGGAGGAAAAGTAATCTTCTTAGACAGAATTGTTATGATTATACTTGACTCTGACTATTTACTTATATATAAATGACATGATATTTTCTCCTTTGAAGAAATAAAATTGAAGTGTTTAGAGAACCCAAGTGGGCTTTTATGGGGAAATTTCTGATTATATATCAGTGCCCTGCTAAAATGTGAAAAATAATGCTATTAATAAATCAAAACATCCTACAAATTGAGGGGGCTATCTGTAACTTCAAAAAGTATCTTCCTTCTGTAATTTTCTATAGTGTCATGGAAATATTTGTTGTAAATTTATGTATATGATATGCTAATCACTTGTCCAACAATGTATAATTCACAGAAATACTTAAGAAATTCCTAACTCTCTGTATCTTAACACCTTAATCTATTTTTCCTTTTTTATTTTATTTATCATTTTTCTTAGCCTCTCTTCCTCATCTTACTCTTTTCTCCTCATTCATCTTCTTCATCAATAATTGTATTTACCATTTATTGAGCATAAACAATGTTCTAAGTATTTGTGTCATTGTTTCCTTCATTGTACAAATACATCTCAAATGCTGTTCAGACATTTTTTCTAAACTGTTCTACAACTTTAAAGATATTGGAATGAACAAAAGAAACAGCATCAATATATAGACAGAGCTTACATTTGAATTGAGGAAACAGATAATAAACATGCAAATTAATAAGATAACTATATATTACATTAGGTATTCTAAAGGACCTATGTATGAGATAGTATAATATGATGAGAGTGTATAAGAAGAAGAGGAATTAAGAGGGGGAAAATGATCAAAGTCAATTATATACATTTATGGAAATATAATGAAATAACTTACTTTGTCCAATTAATACACATTAATAAAATAACATTTTATTTTTAGAAAAAATAGAATGATCTCTCTGAAGGGGTGACATTAGGACTGAAATGAAAAGGCATCAGTCATATAAGGATCTGGAATCAAGGCATTCCAGGCACAAGTTACAAAAGAGTTTCATATATTAGAACAAAGATGAGGGCCTGCTTTACTGAAGCTTAGTGAACAAGCATTAAAAATTACATTAAGTGAGGATAGAAATGTAGGCAAGAGCTATATCATTCATAAACCAATGAAAGGAAAGGATTTTAATCTAAAGGGAATAGAACTCTTCTGAAGTGTTCTAAGCAGAGAATAGATAGGTTCTGACTTGCAATTTAAAATGTTTCCTTCTATCTATCATGGGGAGAGTCAAGAATGGTATCAGGAGATGTTAGGAGCCATTAAATTAGTACAGGGTAAGGTAGATGTTAGATTGGATTATGATGGTTGTATTAGAGATGGTTAGAAGTAAACTGAAAACTTGCTTTAGAGATAAAGGCACCAAATTTGATGATGCATTGGATGTGGAGAATAAAGGAAAGCAAATGATAAAATGTAGACCTTCAATTTGAAGGAACTGGCTTTATTGTAGCACATTTACTAAATTAAATTTTTGTTGTTGATTTTAGTTGATTATCAAGAAAAATTTTTTAAAAATTCTAACCTTAAGATGTCAATGAGATAACTGAGTAGTGATGTCAAGTTAACTGTAGCATACAAATCTGAACTTGGACTATATATCTTGGTTTAAGATAGAAAATTTGAAATCAAGCTGAGCACAGTGGCTCTCATCTCTAATCCCAGATACTTGGTAGACACAGATGAAGAGGATTGTTGTTTTAGGCCAACCTGTACAAAATGTTAGCAAGACTCCATCTCAACCAATAAGCCAGGCATGGTGGCTCACCCCAATGATCTCAGTTACACCAGAGGAGTAGATAGGAGAATTATGGTTGGAGGCCAGCCCCAGGAAAAAGTTTGAAAACTTATCTGAAAAATAAGCAAAACCCAAAACAAATAAAAGGAAATTTGAAATTATCAAAATTGTGATGATATTTCAAGCTATAATGTTAGAAATGAATTATGTATTTATCTATTATAGAAGAAGAAGAAGGAAGACAGAAAAGGTGGGAGAAAAGAAAGTAAAGCAAAAGAAGCATCCCCAAATTGAGTCCTCAACCATACTGGGACATGAGATTGCAAAAAGAAGATAGAGTGCTGAATGGAGCCTGAGAAGTGGCATGGTCCTTAGTAGACAGGAGAATGTGATGTTCCAGAAGGAAAGAGAGGAGAATGATTAAACTGGGTTGACTGTTGCTGAAAAGGCAATATGTAGGTGATGGATAACCTTGAAAATATCTGCTTTGTTTGAATTCTACATGTAAACTATTAGAATAAATAGACTACTGAATTTGAGATGGTAGTAGAAACTCATTCAATCCTTCTATAAACTTGGACATTAATAGCTTTGACAGGCTAGAAAATTAAGCCTCAAAGACATTAATTTTTCAAATGTCAGAAAAAATTGATGAAGGCAAGATTCAAACTGAATTCTCCATGATGTCAAAGTTTCTTTCCTTAATCATTACAAATCAGGATTTGTGTTTAGATGAGGGAAATGCTGATAATTTGAATAGCATAGGCTCTTGCAACGCTGCTGCTAATGTTAATTTAATACAATTCATAAGGTCTCTACTCCAAAAATGAAATGGGCCATTAATCTGTCTTTACGAATGTGTAGGTGTAAAGGTGGTGTCAGCATTATTCACCATATCAATTGTAAGTCACAAAAGGCAAGTTCTGCTGAGCTACATTAGCTACCTGGGTTGTAGAACTAGAGTTGTCTGATATACTATGGTGCTGTAATTCAAGGGTTAGGTTCTTTTCTATAGTAGCTAATAGTCATTAACCTCTGAGCCCATACTAGAACATTTTAGAGAGCATAAACTCCTGGTTTTTACAGCTAATATTTCATTTTATGTTTTTAGACATCTGCCTACACAAAAATAATATATGGAATTGAATCACTGATTATTAACTACTCAAGGTCAATGACATGTACAAAATAGAAATTGATTAAAGAAGCCCCGATTATCTTTATAAATGTCAAGGTATTCAATAATGTCATCAATGGTTGTGTGTACACACTTTATAATGGCAAGAAATTTCTTTTGAGATTCTCTAAATGAGGACCCTGCAGTGTTAATTACAACACAAAAGTGATAGTATTGTCAGCCAAAATAAATTACTGTCCTATGAACAGTCTTGCCACTGCATAGCTTATATAATGATATATCACTCCAATGGCAGGTCTTTCTAACTCACATCTGTAGGCTGATCACACTGCACAGATAAAAGGATTGTAGATGGGCAAGGTTTTAATTTCAGTAAAGAGTATTTCCTAGAGAAAAATCCTAAAATAACCAAGTCATTTTTATCCCAGCTATGGAATTTGCATTAAGCTATATCTTATAGTCTGTCCCATGTAATCTTTTTAAACACAGTTAATAAAATTGTGTTCTGGCCAGTTAACCTAAGTACATTTGGGAATTATCAACATGAAGGTATTGGCAAAAAGACATGTCTAGTGGCCTGAATTGGATTCTTATATTGAAAAAGAACTATACTGTAATGTAGTACATACCCATCCACTTGGTCAAATCTGCTAAATGTGGGATGGGAGGGAAATTGTAACTTGTGCTGATTGTTTATTATGTGCTAACCTTGCACAGAAGTCTCTCATACTTATCTAACATGACCACTGCAACATACAAGTTCAGTATTATTATTTTCATTTTACATAGACAGGTTAAATAACTAGCATTAGGTCATATAGCTGGTCCATCCCAGAAATGGAATGCAGGAACTACAGACACTAAAACACAGATTTTATTCCTATTCTTTATTCAGAATCCTGATTGGTTTCTCTGTATAACAAAATAAATGGCTAATAGCTTGATGTAAAAAATTATTAGTATAAATTGTTTCATTGTGATAATTACCTATAAGAATAAAATGTACTTTGATCAAATTTACCTCATCTATATACTCTTTTAAATCCCTGTCTTTCCTCCTCCATTTTTAACAGTTTTTGATGGGTTTCATTATGATATGTATCATATATATAGTAACTTTAATCATATTCACACCCTTATGGCCCTCTTCTTTCCCCTTTCATTCCTACTGGTTCTCCCCACTCCCCCTTTTACAATCATGCTATAGTGTTATTTTTATTACCTCTAGATTCCACCATGTAGTATTTGTCTTTCAAATAGTGAAAATTTTAACATCCCAAACCTTATCTAAATTTCAAATTTCAAGACCCACAGAGGAAGATATGTACATATATATATATATATATATATATATATATATATATAATGAAAACTTCAGTGGAAAAATATGTTTTCAATAGAACATTTCTTCTGTTAATAAAACAGCATGTGCTTACTGTACAAAATTTAGAAGTGTTTGAAGAAAATAGATAATAGTGGTTCAGTGCCTACAGCTGATAAGATGCTCTGTTAATTGTTTTCCATGTTTTATTTAGTTTAATGCTTTTGAAAACCAGAGGCTTATGATATTATCGCAATTTCCTTCCTACAAATGAAGAAACAAAGGTATAGAGAATTAAAATATGTTTCCTAAGATGCCACCCTTATAAATGTGAGAATCAGAATTCAAGCAGTCTATCTTAAGAGTTTATACTCCTTACCATTATACTACCAGCCACACTCTCAATATCTACAGACAACTACTGTCAATATTTTGATTCATTTCCTTTGCATGCTCATCTTTAAAGATTCATGCTAAAACTGCATTCTATCTCCCTATTCCCAATACTGAATTAAAATTTAAAAATGTCATGAAGCTTATTTTTTCTAAGGTCCAATTTATAGAACAATATACATATGGATGTCACAAAATGAGACTTTTTCAAGGTTTATAAAATCTTGGATAAATTTTTTTTCCCAAAAATATGTATTCTACATTTCTACCTTATGATTAGAGTGTCTGACATTTATAAAATGCAAAAGTTCATGGCCCTGCATTTCCCATGTTTCCAATCCTCCATCCTTTCTATGTTTTTGTCATCTTGTAGTGATCCCAAAGCATTCATTAGTTTTGTGCTGCCCCTCTGTTGATGTTTCAAAGTTTTTGCCTTTTGAGACCACTCAATATTATATACATTCTGCCAGAAATCATAATCTCACTAACAAGAAGAAGTGTTCAAAAATTATTTCCTAGTACAGGAGACTTGATACCCATATGGGACATTGTTTACAAAAATATAACTTCACTAAAAGTTGCAATCATAAATGGGTTTGCCCTGATCAATTGTCAGTAATATCAGATCTAACTATGTGTTTCCTCATAGTAACTTTAAGATTTACTTTCACTTTTAAAATGTAACTCTTTCATTTAAATTGAATTAGACCACCAAGTAGAAGCTCCTGTAGTTTTACCAGACACAACATTATGCCTCAGTTTTTTGTCTTGTGTTTATTCTCATTCCATTCTATCTATTGAATATTGATTGTAGTTTAACTCTGAATTTTATGTGTATCTATGTCACAAGAACTTGTAGTCAAAACCATCATACAGGCATTTCATGGTCTCTGTATTAGTCAGATTTAGCTGCCACAATAAAATACAATAACATCAGGGGACTTGAACACCAGAAATTTATTTCTTACAGTTCTGGAATCTAGAAAGCTAAGATGAAGTTGCCAGCCAATTCAACTGCTGGCTTGTAAAATCACTGGTTTCACATGAAAGAAGAGAGAGAGGTACAGGGAGAGAACAAATATATTGTGGTTTCTCTTAATCAAGATTCAAGCTTTTTAAAATCTCATTTAACTTTACTTGACTCCTATCAGTCTTTGTCTCAAAACACAGTCAGATTAAGGGTGAGGAGTTTAACATATACAGTTCAAAATATCATAATTCAGTCTATAATACTCCTGACTACACCAACTGTTCTGGCTGTGAATGTTTCTTCCTAAGTTCATGTGTTGTGTACATAATCCCCAGTGCAACAGTGTTGATGTATGGGACCTAGAAGAGAATTCAGTAGTGAGGGATCTGCCTTCATGAATAGATTAGGGCTGTTATCTCTGTAGTAGGTTTGTTATCATGGGTTTGGGTTCCTGATAAAATGATGGCTACACATGCACATGTGCTCTCTTGCTCTTCTGCCTTTTGCCATGGGAAGACAAAAGCAATAAAGCCTTTTACAGTTGCATTCCTACAGCACTAGCTGTCCTCCAAATTGTCCTTTTATTTACATTGATGGTCCTGTTACTGACTATGGCATTTCTACTGACACTTATATAGTAACATGTGAGTCCAGAAATGACATATCTTCCATGATTGTGCATAATCAGGTTCAGCTCTCTCTACATTAAGTCTAGGTTCTTAGAGATAAGGAAATACTTCCAGTAAGTTGAAAGGCCCATTTTATTTCACCCTACAGAATTAGCCAGCTCTCCTTAGAACAGAAGAGGTCAAAACACCAAACCTGAGAATCATGGGCATTGAAGAAGGAGAAGAGGTGCAAGCAAAAGGGATTTTTAATATATTCAACAAAATAATAACAGAAAATTTCCCAAATCTACAGAAAGCTATGCCCATTCAGGTACAGGAAGCCTCCGGGACACCAAACAGACTTGACCAAAATAGAACCACCCCATGACATATTATCATTAAAACAGCAAGCACAGAGAATAGTGAAAGAATATTGAAGGCTAAAAGAGAGAAAAGACTAACATACAAAGGTAAACCCATCAAATTCACAGCAGATTTTGCAATAGAAACCTTAAAAGCAAGAAGAACCTGGAGTGAGGTATTCCAGGCACTGAATGAAAACAACTTCAACCCTAGAATACTCTATTCAGCAAAACTATTATTCAAAATAAATGGAACAATAAAAGTTTTCCATGATAAACAGAAACTAAAACAATATATGACCAACAATCCACCACAACAAAAGATTTTTCAAGGAATTCTGCACCCAGAAAATGAAAGCTAACAAAGCCATGAGAGGACAAGCACAAACCACAGAAGAAGAAAAGACAAGGAATCAGAGAGTAACATTAATTCATCTGTACACAATCAAACCCTTAAGCAACAAAAACAACTAAATGAAAGAAATCACCACATACCTATCAATATTAACACTGAAAAAAAATAGCATGTTATTGCCTGGAAAATATAATATGTAAGGAAGACATAACATTGTCATGATCACTGTGGTTGATTCCCTAGCATCCATTCCAACTCTAAGAGATTATTTTAACACAAAGATCATTTTTCTTGCCAAGATTAATTTAGAAATGAACATTCAAACCAATTTTATCCAATAAAATATAGGGGAAATTACATTGGGTAACTTCCAAGAAAAGTATTCTAACTCAAAGAAAAGACTTAAGGAACTACAGATGCTGTTTCTACTGGATATGGCACTGTCTGGATGTAGTCAACTTAACTTCTGTCATTATCATGATGCTAAGTTCAAAAATTGCATTGGAAAATTTGATCCTTAAGGATGTTGTTGCACTGTTTGTGGAATCTGTCTGCCCTATTTCTAGGGTTTCATTTATGTTAAATAAAAAATGCTCTAAAATTTACACCAGTGTGAGCTGATATTTCCAGTACTTGATATTTCTGTAATAAACTAACTGCCAAAATTATACTAAATAATGAAACAAAAAAAAATTCCATTAAAACCAACTTTCATGGCTGGAGGCATGGTTCAAGTGTTAGAACGTCTGCCTAGCAAGCACAAGGCCCGGAGTTTAAACCAAGTAATGCTAAACAACAACAAAAAACAGTTATAATGACAATATTTCATATTTATTATTATCTGTCCTGCTTGTTATTTGGGATGATTCTAGATGTTCTAGATAGGAATTAATAAATGGCTAGTGGAAGTGAAGTAGCAAACACATAATTATATAGAGATGAAATAAATGTGTGACTAAAAACTTAATAATATAATTAAAATCTCCTGGAATTATGGTTTCTCTAACATAAACCAGAACAATGATAAACTTACACAAATCATTATAATTCATGCATATCAACAATAAGCTATTAGAAGCCACAATGGAGGAAATGTTCCATTAGTAATAGCAGCAATATGAAATTTATTGGAAAACTAAGAAGAAATGTGTGAATGTATTCAAAAATAAACAAAATATACATAAAATATTGAAGAAGAATCTAAGTAGCTAGTCCATTCATAACAACTTCTGTGGAGAAATACTGTCCTTAATAATTGATCAAAAACAAGTACTTCATTGAAGCAAAAGGTTGGCAATTGGGGTATTTAGAATAAGTTATACAGTTTAAGAGCTCAGGGTTATGGGTGGTATGTTTTATATTGCTTTCTTTACTTCTCATTTTGATGCTTATTTTAAAATCATACTCTATGAGTTAACACAGTGATTCAGAGTTCAGTGATCCCACTTTTCCTGCAAAGTTCAAACTGAAACCATGGTGAATTCTAGGGTATAGAGATCATGTTATGTGCCACCTAGAACTCCTGTCATATTTTTTTTCTTTATTCATATATTCATACATGCTCCCTCCTTCTCCTCCCCACTTCTCTCACTTCCAGGCAGAGCCAGCTCCTCCCTTTTGTTCTCCAATTTTGTTGAAGAGAAAGCATAAGAGATAATAAGAAAGACACGGTGTGTTTGCTAGTTTGAGATAAAGATACCTACATAGAGAGATTCCTAGTGTTG
The DNA here is from genome assembly GCF_047511655.1 of Castor canadensis. Taxonomy (NCBI): domain Eukaryota; kingdom Metazoa; phylum Chordata; class Mammalia; order Rodentia; family Castoridae; genus Castor; species Castor canadensis. Next base: position 28,368,609 of record NC_133405.1, read on the forward strand.
CATCCTTGCACATGTGTATTGCAACCTATATTAGTTCATCTTTGTCAGACCTCTTCACCACTTCCTAGTCCACTTCCCACAGTGGCCTCTGCTATTTTAAGATTACTATATTCTCTCCTCTACAGTGAGCACATCAACCACATTCAAGTATTAGGTTTCCTTCCCTTTCCCTATTCCTTCCATGTCCATTCTCCCCTCAGTGTGTGACCCATGTCCAGTAATATTACTGCATTTGTTTTAGGTCTATAATCTGCATATGAAGGAGAACATGCGATTTTTGGCCTTCTGAACCTGGCTAATTTTGCTTAAATGATGTTCTCCATTTCCATCCATTTACTTGTGAATGACAAAATTTCATTCTTCTTTGTGGCTGAATAAAACTCCATTGTGTATAAATGCCACATTTTCTTAATCCATTTGCTGATAGTGGAGCATCTTGGCTGTTTCCATAGCTTGGCTAGCACCTTTACTCCTGACACCACTCCTCACTCCACCTTTCTCCCACCACCCTGGCCCAGACCCTAAAAGACTCTCTTAATTCATTTCTAACCTCCCTGCACTTCCCTGCTCCATGTATTGTGACCACTATTCTTTTCCAAACTTTTACAATATTGACTTATTGGTTTTTTTAATGAATTAGAATATGTGGCATTTGTCTTTCTGATTCTGGCTTATTTCACTTAAAATTATAATATGCAGTTCCACCCGTTTTCCTGCAAATGACATAATTTCACTGACATTTTTATCCACTAAAGATTCTCAAGGAAACAGAAAAATATACTACTTTAATGAAACCAATAATCTTTAATTTTACTATAATTTAAATATAATGGTAAAATCATACAACCCTATCTTATTGAGTAAAAAACTTTTGGTTTGAGAGTTCTAGCTCTTAAAGTACTTTAGGCATTAATAGGATTTACATTTTATAAATATCTTTTAAAATCCATAAGAAATTCGTATATTGTTTCCATATCTGTCTGGTTCGAGGAGAATGCAATATTTCTCATTGCAAGGAAATAAAAAATTATACTAAAAGGAAGTCTTCCCTGTGCATTCCTAATCTCTTACCCTTAAGTGACAAATTCTAATTTATTCTGCTTATTTTAGGAGGTTTTCAATTAACCATTATTTATTCAATAATGAGGGTATGTTTCCCTAGACCAGTGGTTTCCATTTTTTAAACTCACAGAACATTTTAAAAAAATGAAATCTTACAAGTATAATATGTTAAGTAGATAAAGGACTTCAGAAAGGATTATGGAGACCCATTACTTTCATTTTCTTCCTTTAGAACACTCTGCATAACCCTCAATTTTCCCTAGCACAGTTTTCCAAATACCTTTTTTAAACCATGAGCATTTTTGTATCTGTGGTAAACTGGAATGGCACAAATCTTTATATTAAGACTCTGTTGTTGACTTATTATATTGATGACCCAAACATAATGAGTTGAAGTAATGCTTCTATTTATTAGTTTTCACTTTTAAACTATAAGTTTAACAGGAATCAAAATAAACAAAAGAGTTCAGTGAGTACAGATAAAGCCATGAACTTGATCTAAAATACCTCTCTCAGGTCATCTTGGGAAATCCATTTAACTTAGATCATTTAAAAAAAACTGTTTCCTGATTTAATGATTTTTGTCAACTACATGTGATAGTTGATACCGCAGTGTATTTCAAGATGCAACTAAGAGGAAGGTATATTACCAGTACAGGATGACAGACTGAGCTAAGTAGAGTAGATATAATTGCATCATAATCAATAACTATAGGTCTCCAAATTATAAGTCTTTATATGGTAGCAAATATTCCCCAGAAGCTCAGTATCCTCAGACAGGCATAAATAAATAACAAAAAAAGATAAATTTGAACTCCTTGTGTTGGGTGTGCTTTTTATAAAAATAGATTATTAATGTAAATGGGACACTAATTGATGACATTTTTCAGTATCTTGGAAAAACATGCTGTGGAAACTATAATTGTTTACATACTGAATTGGCATTTTTCTCCAATAATCTTGAAAACTATAGGTACCTCAGAGTTAGACTAGGCATTTTAAAAAAATACCCAACCCTTCTGTTGAGTCTTTCTGGATGAAAATCACATGGCAGTGGCAAATAACATTAAAATTTAATTTAGGAATAAAGAGAGAGCGTGTCTAAGAGAGTGGTTTGACAAATTGTCATCCAACAATGTAAGGGAATAAAGTATTTGTGGGAATGGAAATCTCTATTTTGCAGATATTTTCATAGGACATATATATATATACATATGTCATGATTATTCATATAATGGGAATACAAATAAAATAAATTTAATGCAGAATATGTGGTTAACACAACTCAGTCTTCTCTTGTCGATTAAGAAAATGCTTTAGTATCAAGAATATCATTTAGTGTATAATTATGAATGTGAGTTCTACAAGCAAATAGATCATTTCAGTTGGATTTTCTCTATATAGACAATTTTATTTAGTTTATGATACACAGCCAAATGAATAGGAATAAAATTTATTGAGCATAATATATCATAATTTGTCTTCTGAATACTGGTATCTGTCCTTTTGATAACTATGAAACAATAAAAAGATAATGTGTATCAAAATGAATAGGTATACATGTATTTCTTATTAAGATTTGACTAAAGTTTTCATAAAATTATTAATTGTAAGTTATTATAATAACATATTTTCATTCTACTATTGACCTACATAAGGAGTTTGCCAGTATTATGATTCACTATGCATAAAACTCAAAAAGCTGTTGCAAAATCTTTAAATTATTACATTCCTCATGGATAAAAATGAATAGAACTGAAATGCAAGATTATAAAAACTATTATAAACAAGTAAATATCATGAAAATATAAGTTATTTTTTCATTGAGCAGGGTAAAAACAAATAAAATAATGTAATAAATAACTCATTATGATAAATTTGCTACAATAAAACAAATCATTTAAAGCTTGTGATAAAATAACCGGCATAAAACATAAATAAATAGACCTTACCACTGTTTTAAAAAGCCCCTTAACTTTAATAACAAGTCATGTAAATTGTCAACACCAATTAAAACAAATATAGAAAATATGGAATGTGATATTTATCTCTTTATCCTGGTCTTGTTTAATTCAAAAGACCAGAAAGCCTTGCATTTTAAAATTATGTGAATTTTTGAAGTATCCAATACTGTTTCTGAATCTGACATTTAATACTAATTTAGCTACAACAATACTTATGAATAATAGCAGTACTTCCTAATCAGCTTTTCCTAATATTTTTTCCTATTTTGGGGTTATGTAAAAGGTATAATGATGTCTGCAATATGTGACTTATTTACATTGTTAGTTTAAATTATTATTTAAACCAATGTCCTTAATCATTTACTAAATCAATTACTTGAGTGATATAACACGATGTTTTCCAACTGCACCTTATCATAAACATTACTTGGAGCTTTAAAAGCTAAAAATGTCCTGGGGCACATATCAAAACTATTGAATACAAATATCTAAGTAAAAGACTGAAAAAATTTTGAGAAACTGCTAAAAACATTTCCCAAAACAGAATTGTATTTAGAATAGTCTTCCTAGTGAAGAAGGAGTCATTTCCTTGAACGTAAGTCAACAATTTAATATACATTTTACGAGTGCTTATTCAGTAGACCATATAAAGTTGTGGTTCTCAGTGTCACACAGACTCTGGAATCAGATTATCAGGATTCAAATTCTAGTATTATAATTTACTAGTTGTTTGACTTTTCTTGTCTTACTTACACCTCAGTTTCTTCATGTGTAAAATGGGAGTAAGAATTTATTCACTTCAGAATCTGAGGATTAAATATTTTCCTAACATGTAAAAAATTTAACATCTGACATAAGATGATCGATTAAATAATAGCAATTAATTTATTGATTACTGCTAATGATGAGAAGTAAGACAAGTTATATGATATGGATTGGTCAAAGAGTAATGGTTACAAATGAATAACAGATCCTTAGTAACTCATAATTTAATACAAAATATAGGCAAGTAAATGGCTGGATTAATTATTGGTTGTTGGCATAATAAATTGACACAAATGTAGCACCTTAAAACAACATCCATTTATGTTGTCTCAGTTTCCATGAGTTAGAAGTCTAGGTATGATATGGTTCAGCTTGGTTTTCTGATTAGTGTCTCCCATGGCCAAAGTCATGCTGGAATCTCTGATAAACTATCTGGTTTCAAGCCCACTCAAGCTTTTGGCAAATTCATTGTTTTGAGGCAGTAGAAATGAGGTGCTCTTTCTTTGTTGGTTATCTGCTGGTTGTGAGGTAGCACTTTTTGTACACAGAAGCTGTTTGTATTCCTTTTCATATGGTCCTTTCCATCTTCAAGCCAGCAATAACATGTTAAGTCTTTCACATGCCTCTTTGACCTCTCCTCTGCCTTTCTCTGCTGTTTTCAACGGCTACTGTTAGTATGGTGAGCCCACCATTATAATCTAGGATAATCTGTCTATTCTATGATAAATTGATTAGTAAATTTAATTACATATGCAAAGTCTCTTTTGCTATGTAACTTGACACACCCGAGTGTGTAACACCATGGGGAAGAATTTACAGTGGCCAAAATTCTCCTTACCATGATACACGATGCAGTCTTGTATCACTTAACAATGAGGATAGGGTTGGGTAAATGCCTCATGAGTTGATTTAATCATTGTGCAGATATCATAGAGTGTACCTTCATAAACTAAGATGGTTATGAGTTCAGTAAGAAATATAATTTCATGGGACACTATCATATAAGTAGCCCATCATTCACCATAGCGTTATTCAGTATGTGGCTATAGTTAGTTGAATGGAATAGAATTTTTATTGAAAATGCTAAGTTCAATCATACCAGTTATTTGAATATTAACTTTCTTCTTCTATATCCATAGGGTTTGGCAATATGAGGATTAATTTAGACAGTGTAATAAGTCTTTGTAATTTAAACACTAAATCAAGTGTTAGTCAATTTTAGTGTTATTGATAGAGTAATGTACAAGTTCCATAGTAACAGAAAAGCAATCAATTCTCTTGAGGAAGCTCTGAACACTTTAGAAAGGAAATAACATTTATCAAATTGTAAAGTAATTGTAGGTATATAAGGATGCCTATTTTATGCCAATACTAACATATATTTAAAACATATTATATGTCAGAAGCTGTGCTAAATAACTTACTGCTAAATGTGTCAAATAACCATTGAATTTTATTAACCCTAAAGTACATAGGTAGGTTTTTATTAAATCCACTGTACAATATGAAGTTGGTTCTGATCAATAGTGTCTAAAGGGGGAGTGGTGGGTGAATAATAGAATCATTTGAGATATGATCAACCAACTGTACTGAAAACATATCTGGATATTACCAGAAAAACTGTAAATTCCATTTGTACCCTACAGAAGGGTGAAGTGTTGAGATATTTATTTTCCATTTGTCTCCCTGTGGTAATCTTAGCCACGTTTTCAGTTAGGCACAGAGCTGTTACAGAATAAAGACTCCATTTCTCAGTTTCACAGATGGTAGATTTAGCTGTGGAAACAGATTTAACTAGCTTGTTAATGTAAACTAAGCAGATATATTTTGGGTGATAAGTCAGTTTGCTAGGGCTGTGGAGCAAAGTACCACAAAATGAGTGACTCAAAGAGGAGAAATTTATTGTCACACAGTCCAAAATCAAGGTGTTAATAGGCTTAATTCCTTCTGAGAAGAGGATCTATCATGAGCCTTTCTATTTGGCTTATAGATGGCTGTGCTTGCCCTGTTTGTATATCTGTCTCTGTGTTCACATTTTCCTTTTTTATAAGAACATCAGTTGCCATATGAAATTTTGAAGCACATAATTAACCCACCCATAATGTCTGATTTCTCTGAGATGTTTTTAAACAGGGAGGCAGGACAATTGCTTTCTTTCAGTGTTTCCTCCTTCTTCCAATGAAATATGTGAATGTAGGTACTAGAGTGCTAGATTTTGGAGATGGAAGTAACAGATGCCAGAGGAATCAGAAAGAGCTTACATATTTAAAAAATGTGGAGGCAGCCTAAATAGCTTTGGACTATTAATTTCTAAATTTTGTTTATAAAAGAAAGACATAAATTTCCCCCATTTTTTTCTCATCACATGTCATCAGCACACTTGTACTTTCTTGCAGAAATCAAGAATCTGTATTTATTTTCAAAATAGTTTTCTAGAAAAAGATATCATAAAGAATTTAGACTAAAAATTTTAATTACTAGAATTAAAGTAGTATGCTTTCTAGGAATCATTGCTAAATAGCTTAGGAGAATGATTATTTAACCAAATAATTTATTCTTTAATAGTAGGTACAGGTAACTGTGGCAGATGAGTGAGATACATATTGGAGTGGAAAGATTTCTGGGACACTAATAATCTGACCATGAATGCAGTTGACCTTCCTCAGATATGTAAGCCTGGTCAGGTGGTAAAATATTACTTATAAAGCAGGTTTTACCTCATATATAGTGCTGTGGTAGTTTTTCAATTATCTTGATTAATTTGTCTCTAATTATTTAAATGTTTGTAATAGTTAGGCCATATCATAATGGTGTCTTAATGTATTTTCTTCATAGAAATTATAAATTCAATAAAATTTTCATCTTAATAGTCTTTCCCTTTAAGTTCTTAATACTTAAAAGTAGCTAAATATAAGATTATGCATCATACTATTGAGAAGGTATTTTATTATAAAATTTCTTTTCCATGAAATTCAGGTCAACTCTAGAAATCAAAACTTAACAGGACTAGTCTTGCCAGCTTAAAGAGAAAACATGAAGATGCCATTTTGGTTCGAGTAAATGTGAAAATTCTGAATACCGTATACTATTTCTAGAATGCTCTTTTGCTTCACTGATGAAAAATATTCCACTTAGACTATTCCACATAGTTTATGTGTATGATAGTCTCATTCTCGGTGTGCATTTAAAATTCAGATTAAATAATTGAAATGGACAAACTAAAAAGCATTAGTTATTTTTTGTTGTGCTGGGTGGGAGTACATTGTGGCATTTACAAAAGTTCTCACAATATATCAAATAGATCATACTTGAATTAACTGCCTCCACCATTCTCCTTTCTTTCTCTCTTCTTCTCTTCCTGGAATAGTTTCAACAGATGTTATTTTTCCATTTACATACATGTGTACACAGTATTTGCATGCACCCTTCTTCACTGGCAACCTTTATATATACAAAAGAAAGGTCTAGCTAATAAGAAATTATCTTCTTTTATACCCTTCATAAGATCAAGCTCCTTAAAAGTATCTGCTTAGAATGTTCTGTTCATTAAGATAAGCTAGGGTATGCAAGATACAAGCAACACCAAAATACAAAAGGCTTATGTATTAGTTGTGGATTTCTGCATAAAAAATTACCACAAAATTGATGATGTATGCAATTCCAGTTTATTATTTCATTTGCTTAGGGGTTCACCACATTGAAAACAAAGCACCAGCTAGGTCCATGATCTCATTTTAGGCTTGAGATTCTGTTCCAAGCTCATTCAAATCCTTTAACGAATTCAGTTTCTAGCAGGTTTCAGTTTCCTTATTAACTGCCAGTTAGTCACTCTGAACTGGATTTTGCCCTTAGCTCTACTTATCATGTGGCCCTCTGAAAACATAGCAGTTTACTCTTTGAATGTTATCAGGATAATATCACTGTAACCTGTCCCAGGTGAATCTTTCTACTATAACAAACATGAGTATCCCATAACCTTTACCATATAAGTTAGTAATCACAGCAATGACTGTCCCACCATAGTCATACATCCTGTCACATGCCAGAGGTTAGTATTGGACAGATTGTATACATTAAAGAGTAGGATTGGTGGGAGCTAGTTTAGAATTCTGCTTAATAGTTTATCTTGACAAATGTCTAATTGAAGTATGTGTGACTATTTGAGGGAGTCAACCTTCATACTTAGCAACACTGGCTGCTTCAGTGTTTTGGACTACTATATTTTCATGATAATTTTTCCTCAGTTGTCTTGGTAAGGAAAAGATAGGCACTGACAATTATATATTTACAGCCTAAAGTGCTATATGCCAGTTCCACTCACATTTCATTTGCCAATAACTGTCAGATGTATATGACTAACTTCAGAGGAGTAGGGAATTGGAATCTTTACACTGAGAAAGAGTCTCTCTTTGACCAAATTTTAGTCAGGTTCTTCTGAATCCTCTTCCTAACTAGGCCATGATTTCTGAACTCTTCATGTCTGTTTTTATCTGACTCAAGTTTAGTAAGAGTCCTGCTAAATTAGTTCATTCATAATTCTCCACCTTCAATATCTGATCTCCCTCAATTTCCCATTAGATTCCATATCTTCTCTCAGCCCCAAGGTAATATTTGATCACCCAGTCCTGCCTATAGCAAGAATCCTGTTAGGTCAGTTTAGCACCCAATGAACCTTACCTCTATGTAATTTTCCATCTATAACACCTACAACCCTCTGCTCCTTGGCCAATGTTTAAATCCCCAATGTTTATTGTCATATTTTGAGTTGAACCTAATATATTTCCTCTACTGTAAAATCCCACAGTAGTAGCACCCTGAATAAAATGAAACTTATCATTTTAACAAGTATAATGAGTATACTTTTTCTTTAATGCCATGTACCTGTAAGTAGTGGAATACCAGGTACTGGCAAAAAATAGAAATGCCTACCAGAAAATGTTATCAATCTCAGTCTCTTCACTCGTAGCTGGATATTATAGCAGTGCAGGATGAGTTCTTCTCTTATTTAAAGATTATATTGAGTTATAATTTATACATTAAGAAAGGTCATTCACTTAAACACTGAATGATTTTCAGTGTACTTATCAATGAGTTATTAATTGCATAATATAATATTTTTTCTTAAATGTATAGTGTGTGACACAAATATTAGATGGAATATGCAGAAAAGTAATATTTTTGGTAGTACTGGGGATTGATCTCAGGACTGCATGCTTGCTAGGCAAATACGCTACCACATCAACCTCATCCCCAGTTCTTTTGCTTTTAGTTTGTTGTTTAGACAGGTTCTCCTTAACTTTTGCTCCACTGGCCTCTAATCATGATCTTCCTATCTCCACCTTCCAAGTAGCTGGGGTTAAAATGATGTATACCATGTCAGGCCAAAATTAATGTTTTTGCTTTTGCTTTTTATCTTGAAATCACTATCTTGATAGTGAATAAAGTGAGTGTATAGGATCTCACTAGAGATCAATCTCAAATATTTAAACATATAACAAAGTATGCAAAAACTGTTTCAAGATGGGAAGAGAAATTACATTTACTGAACAGTCACCGTGACCACCACTGAACTAAATATCTTATTATACTGTCTCTTTAAGCCTCATAGCAATACTTTCTTCACATTTTACAAATGGGTTTTTCATGGAAGGCCTTAATGAAGACATGGACTGCAGGACAATGGAAGAAAAACAGAAGGTAAGAGGGACTGGCCATGTGTGGTGCCTTGAATATTCAAGTTAAGGTATTAAGCATTTTTATAATATAAAGGAAAGATATTGCTAGACTAGATTTTTAACACCTACATAGTCATACGCTTTCCCCTGTATCATTTGAATATAACCTTCCTTTTTACAGAGTTTATGTGTACTCGGAAGGGGGAGCAAGGCAGATTGTTGCTTAGACCTATACCTTCTCCCCTCCCTGTCATAATCACTGCCTGGTATCAGAAACAACGTCATTATGAATGGAAGGAGAATGAGTGCATCTACTTCCACACAATATTCCCAGTAGAGAATAACTACTCTTCCAATATTACAGACTAGATAAAAAAAGTTTATTATTGCCTAGATAAATTTGGGATAGCTCTTATGCTATCTGTAAACTTTGGCACATTATCTGGTTAAGTCTAAACCAAACAATATTCTAGATACGAGTCAGAACTTCCCCCACTATATTTAGTAAATAGTAGATTGATGCCAGAAGACACAATTGACTCAGGCAAAACAATAAATGGTTTTGTATTAGCCTCCCATACTTCAAGAAATGTGGTGAAGAGGATTCTCCTTAACAATTGAACTGGGACACTGAGTTGAACCATTTGAAAATATAAATTCTATGGAGAAGTCTGGGATTTTACAATGCTATGCACATTTCACAGGCCAAGTCCATTCTTTTCAGGAGGATGGACCACATGCATTTGTAATCATTCATATTCTGAAAGAGATTTGGTTTGTTTAGGTTTTATTTATTTTCCTTTTATTATTCTGCTTTGTGGGATACATTGTGACATTAACGTTAAAACTTGTTGTTGGGTCTAACAGGAAGAGGAATTCTATATCTGCCTGTGTTAATGCTAGACAATATAAAACTATTTGATTGTTAAAACACATTGCACAGATCTGTATTTACACATTATAATGAAGGTCAAAACAGTAACATTATCAGATGTCATTTTATTTGAACAGCTCTAGGAGAAACTATTTATCTTATTGAACATTTCTGTTAATTTGCTTTCTTTCATGGGAAACTTGTGATTTGGAGTGCTATTTTGTTTGAGCAGTTGCAGGGGGATAATAAACAAAATTGTGTTATATATTGGCAGATGAGTATGCATCCTGCTTGAAGCATCATTAAATTTTCTAGGCAGATTAGTAGTTGAGTTAGCCTTCAGGAAATTAGGAAAAGCAGGTGATTTCTTGGACAGAGTGTGGCCATTGGAGTTAAAAAGATATGGGTTCAAATGTTGACTATTATTTACAGAGTGAAAGGGTTTGAGATAATTAATTTACTCATTGATTCCAAGACTTTAAGTCTTCATGATCTAGTAAAATAAAACATCTTAGACTAATTTTTCTTCCAAATTCTTATTTGGAAGGATATAATAAAATCACATAAATAAATATTTTGAAAACTCAATTATCAGTATCATGTATGTGGGATATTTCTAGTTGCCTACCCAATATCCATTTCCCTTATTTTCTAATTTATAGAACTTTAATTTCTTTATGCAATCATTTTAACCACTACAATATTTACCAGTATTTAAACATTTTGTTTGGTACTGGGGCTTGATCTCAGGATCTCATATTTCCTAAGTAGGCACTCTACCACTTGAGCCACTCTACCAGCTCTGTTTTGTGTTGGATATTTTCTAGATAGGGTCTCAGGAACTATTTGCCTAGAATGGCTTCGAACTGCTGTCTACATGATATCTGCCTCCCAAGTAGCTAGGATTACAGGCGGGAGCCAACAACCTGTACCTAAGACTAGCCATATAACATTTTTTGCATTAATGAGACTTTAGGTCTACTGGAATTTCTGGGAGGGTTTTACATTCTTGATTTTAGTGCCATCCCTTATTTCTTGTTGCTTTCTCTTTCTTCTCTTTACCTAATTATGAAGCAGAGGCCTGAGCATCTACTTTCAGACAAAGCAGTGACTATAATTATAACATTTATATTCTAAGGAAGTCACAGAAGAAGATGTAAACGAGCCTGTGCTAATGGCATTGGGGAGCCACCTTATCAGCTTTGTATTATGTAACACAGGACATGTTCTTACAAAAACATACTCCTCAATTTTATAATCCATTATTTTTTAGGTTTTTGTTACTAACAATGAAATATAATCTTAATGGACACATTTTGTAAAATTAGAGGTATTATAATATTTAAATGTATATTATCTTACTTTCTCCATAAAGTATCTTCAGTCTATATACTTTTCAATCTCCAATAGATTGTCAGGGTATTTTCAGTCCTGAGTCACATGGACTGCTGCCTCTATTTTCTGGTATGAAATTGCTTATGCTTATATATCCTTTTCCTAGGCCAGTCTTTCCCTACCTCCAGATATTTCTCTTAGCTGGGCAATTGCCCTCAATACTTTCCTAAATAGATGTTTCTATTGATGCTTGCAAACATGCATTCTCATGGGATAAGAAATGATGACTATGTCCTCTGCCATTTGTTTCTTGAAACTGTGTTTTCCTTCACTTTAGGATTTTCTAGGGTTTGTATTACTTGTGAAACAAAATGGAAGAAACTTTCCTTTTTACTATTTCTTTCCCTAAATCATTGTCATATACCTCAAGTTTTGAATGCTGTTTGTTCATTTCACAACTCCTTTGAAGTATCTCAACTGAGACATATTTCAAAGAGCATTTTATTTTTACCTTTTCATAGTGTTATTTAGAGAATGAAAATTTATGGTTATTATGACTATTATAGCTTTGTTGTGGTTCATATCTTCTGTCCAAAAGTTTAAAAATATAGTCATTGTCCTGATTCCTCTCTTTAACTTGAATTCATGTATTCAGTGATGATAGTCCAAATATCCCTTCTTATAATAATGACTGACTGATATAATATCTGTACCTAATATTGAATTTTAACTCTGAAGTACAATTTAATTTAGAACTGTATCTTCAAAATATCATGTAAATGAATTTATGTCTAAACCAGTCTGAGAAACTGTTTTTCTTTTAATAGGGTATTTAAATTTAAATATATATTTGGAACTGATAAGCTTACTCTGTTCTTATTTTATCAGCCTGTTTTATGGTTTCCACCATATCTATTTATTCTGTCATTAAAAAATATTTATATCCTATTTCTTTAACATCTGGAAAACATGCAGTTTGTTTTCATTTATATTCATGGTGAACATTGCTTTTTAATATACCTAAGTCTACCAATGTTTAATCATTAATGTCATAAATATTATGATACTTATTGATTTCACTATGTGCTAATTATTTTCATATGCATTTTCTTCTATCTTCAGGAATAATTGTAAAGCTCGCTTCACTATTTTCCTGATTATTTTCTTGCTCCATCTGGCATTTAAATTTTATTTCTTACTTTTAGGCAGCTCCACTTTCACCTCTTACTAACCCAAATTCAGCCAATCTTGAATACAGTCCATGCTTCAAAGAACTTTAAAAATTAGAAGCAACAAGCCAGAAATACAAACTAGAAGAAGACATACTGAGAAGGAATTGATTAAATTCATCACCTAATATTCTTCTCTTCCATTTTGGTGGTATTGAGTTTGAACTCAGGGCCTCATACTTGCTAAGCAGGCACTCTACCACTTGTGGCACTCCATCATCCCTGTCTTTTGTGATGGATTTTTTCAATATAGGGTCATGCAAACTATTTGCCCTGGTTGGCTTTTAATTGCTATTCTCCTGATCTCTGCCTCCTTAGTAGCTAATATTACAGGCATGATCCAATAGCACATAGTTTGATATTCTTACTCTAGAATGTGAACTAACCTATTTCACTGTTCTCCCAAAAGGGGAAGGGGTTAAACTGTGTCTACTAAGCTCCCAAGTGTCATTGGATGGAATGCTAGCTGGTGTTGAATTACAACAAAAACATCTTTAAGTAATCATCAGCTGAAATTTTAAATCAAATGATTAAGAAAATCGTTACTGAACAATCATAGTAAACTTGTTATTCTAGAAAACTTGTTCTCTGGAAAATTGCCTGTTAAATTCCTCACTTCACTCCTAAGGCCACTTAAATATTACTTCCTCAGAGAGATCTTCCTTCAATCTCATCAAAAATTATAAACCTATTACTCTCTATCACATTTTATTATTTTTCATAACACTGCATGAATTTATATTATCTATTAATTTATTTATTATCTCCTCCATTTTGCCTCTTTTTGATGGTTATATTTACTTACTTACTCATTTTCAAGAATAGGGATTGTGAAAATCCCTATATACACTGAGCCCCGGGCACAGTGATGTCTGTAATCTCAGATGCAGGAATTGGAAATTGTGAGGCTGCCCTTTCGAAGTCAGTCCAGGCAAAAAGTCTAGCACAAGTCAATCTCTACAAATAAATCAGTCATTATCATTCCAGCTATGCAGAGAGGCCAATAAGTAGGGGGATGGAGGTTCAGGTCAGGCCCCCCCACCAAAACCATGGGACAGTATCTACAAAATGACCTTAGAAAAAAGACTGGAGGCATGACTCCTGTGGTATAGTACTTGCTTAGTTCAAAACCTAGTATTGAAAAAAAGTAAAAAGAATACTTTGAAATAGTGTGAAGAATAAATCATAAAAAAGTGAGTTTAAACAGAAGGAGAATGACAAGGAGGCTTTTAAATTAAAAAAGAGATGAAGAGATGATTAAATTATGAGTTAATAGCATTGTACTAAAAAGGATAAGAGGACAGATTTAAGAACTCTAGGAGGAATGGACAAAAAAAGGTTTTATTAACTGGATGTCTTGAGGAATAAAGAATTAATTGCCACAAACTGAATGACTCAGATGCTTTCTCTTAAAAGATAGGGTAAACTGGTAGGTCCAGGAAAGGTAGTCTTTTTTTTATTCACTTATTCACATGTGCATACATTGTTTGGGTCATTTCTCCCCTCTGCCCCCCACTTCCATGTTGTCCCCCACTCCCCTCTCGCTTCCAGGCAGAACCTGTTCTGCCCTTTTCTCTAATTTTGTTGAAGAGAAGACATAAGCATAATAAGAAAGATAAAGCGTTTTTGAGAGTTGAGTTAAGGATAGCTATACAGAAAGATTTCTAGCATTGCTTTCACGTGCAAATGTGTTACAACCCAAGTTGCTTGATCTCTAACTGATCTTTACACTGGTTCCTGATCCCCTTCTCATGTTGACCTCTGTCGCTTCAGCCTTAATATAAAAATCACCTGTTCCATTTGAGATATATTGAGTCTAAAATGCACTTGAATACTCAATCAGAAAAAGTACATCATTGATTATGACAGGCATGAGATCACTAGAGAAAGTCTTAAATTTTGTCATCATATAAGAGACAATTAAAGCCATGTAAATTGACAAGATCACATAATGTTTGTAAAATTGATGGGTGGATTAGAAGAAATCTCAAATATTCTTTCTAAAAGTGATGAGTGGAGAAAATAAAGAAAAGAGTGTAGACAGTACGCCAAGATACTTGGAAGTGGAGTGTAAGTCAATGGTAAAGAGAGGTGTAGGAAGGGAATATTCAAAATTATAAAATGTCACAGATGAATGAAAACAATGTCCATGAAATTTAGAAAATTAGTAAAACTGTGATATTGTTGAGAACAGTTTCAATGAGATGATGAATCATCTCTACCCAGATTGTAGAGCTGATTACAGAGCATTAGAAAACCAACCAAAAGTGTCATATACATTAAGGCAAATGTGTTATATTATAAATAATAATATATAACAACTCGAGTAATTTCATAAAAAGACAACAATATATTATACCCAGGTATTTTCCACATTTATGCTCTATCATTCTCATACTGTTGAGTTTCATTCTTAGTTTGATTCCCTCATAGATATATTTGTGGTGACACTAAATATTATACCCTTACACATTGTGACAATGTCCAAGAGGCACCAGGGAAGAAGATGAAACATCTACTCTTTATTATATTTATAAAAGTGATGAAAATGCGTCCAAAAATCTCAAAAAGATGTAATTTATAACTTACTACTTAACATGGCAAAACACTGTTATTTTGTAATTAATAAATGCTAAAAACAATGGAATAATATAGACAAATCAAGATTCACACATCCTTTGAATATATGGGCTGGCATAAAGAGTGCAAGAAAGTACTTGGCTTTGTTTCTCAAATAATTTATTCATTTTTAAAAATTTTATTTTATTTTTTTTACATTTACCTACATATGTATACATTATTTGGGCTGTCTGTCCCACCCCTCTGCTTCTGGGCAAAACATGTTCCACCCTCTTGTTTCCTGTTTTGTTGAAGAGAAAACATAATAGATGATAAGAAAAACATACTGTTTGTACTACTTTGAGATAAAGACAGATACACAGAGAGATTCCTATCATTGCTTCCATGCACATGTGTATTACAACCCATTTTGGTTCATCTCTACCTGATCTCTTCAATACTTACTAGTCCACTTGCCTATAGTGGCCTCAGCCACTTTAAGATTCCCATATTCGCTCCTCTACGGTAAGCATATCAACCACATTCAAGTTTTAAGTTTCCTTCCCTTTCCCTATTCCTCCCGTGCATGTTTTCCCTTTAGTATGTCACCCATCTCCAATAATATTACTGCATTTATTTTAGGTCTATAATCCACATATGAAGGAGAACGTGATTTTTGGCCTTCTCAGCTTGACTAACTTTACTTAAGATGATGTTCTCCAGTTCCTTCCATTTAATTGTGAATGACAAAATTGCATTCTTCTTTGTGGCTAAATTAAATGCCATTGTATATAAATACCACAATCTCTTAATCTACTCACTGGTAGTGGAGCATCTTGGCTCTTGCTTGGCTATTGTGAATAGTGCTCCAATAAACATGGTGTGAAGGTGCCTTTGTAATAACCTAAGTCTCATTCTTTGGACATTTCTCTAGGAGATGTGTTGCTACATTTTCTGGCAGATCTATGATTAGTTTTATAAGAAACCTCCATATTGTTTTCCATAGTGGTTGTCCTAGCTTACATTCCAACCAGCAGTTTATGAAGGTTCCTTTTTCCCTTCATTCTCGCCAACATTTGTTGTTGGTGGTGTTCTTGATGGTAGCTATTCTTACAGGGGTGAGGTGGAATCTTAGTGTGATTTTGATTTGAAATTCCTTTATGGCCAGGGATTGTGAACATTTTTTCGTGTGCTTTTTTGCCACTTGGTTTTCTTCCATTGAAAAAGTTCTGTATAATTCCATTGCCCATTTCTTTATTGGTTCATTGAATTTTTGGGAGTTTAGTTTTTTGAGCTCCCTGTGTACGGCTATCAGTCACTTTTATGATATATAGCTAGAAAAGATTTTCTCCCATTCTGTGGGTCTCTTCAATTTAGAGACCATTTCTTTTGTTGTGCAGAAGCTTTTAAATTTCATGTAGTCCCATTTGTCTGCCCTTTCTATTCATTGATGGGCCACTTGAGTTCTACTGAGATAGTCCTTGCCTATACTTATTGCTTCCAGTGTATCCCCTGCTCTTTGGTGTACTAACCTCAAGGTTTCAGGTCAGATATTAAGGACCCTAATCCACTTTGAGTTGATACTACTACAGGGTGACTGGCATGGATCTAGTTTCACCTTTCTGCAGGCAGATAACCACTTCTCCCAACAACAGCAACAACAACAACAAAAGACTGTCTTTTCTCAATCATATGTTTTTGACACCTTTATCAAAAATAAGATGAGCATGAATGCGTGGTCTTCATAAGTGTTTTTGAGCCTATCCCATGCTGTTTCTATTGCTATGGCTCTGTAGTATAGTTTGAAAGTTGGGTATTGTGATACCTCCCTCGTTGCTATTTTTGCTCAGTATTGCCTTGGCTATTTGATGTCTTTTGTATTTCCAAATTAACTTTAGAGTAGAATTTTCAGTCTTCATGATGAATGTCATTAGGATTTTGATGGGAATGGTGGTGAACATGTAGATTGCTTTTGGTAGTATAGCCATTTTTACTATGTTGATTCTGCCACTCCCTGTGCATTGAAGGTCTTTCCACCTTCTGTTTTCTTCTTTGATCTCTTTCTTCAGTGGTTTGTAGTTCTCCCTTTGGAAGTCATATACATCCTTTGTTAAGTTTATACCTAGCCATTTGACTTTTTTGAGGCTATCGTAAATGGAATTATTTTCATATATTCTTTTTCAAGCTGGTCATTGTTGGTGTACAGAAAGGCTACTGATTTTTGGAAATTGCTTTTGTATCCTACTACTTTGCTGAAACATTTATGGTGCCTAGGAATTTTTGTGTGGAGTTTTTTTATTTTTTTATTTTTTGTCTTTAAGGTATAAAATCATGTAAACTGTGGATAGGGATAGTTTGACTGTTTCTTTATATATTTTTACTCCTTTTGTTTCTTCTTCTTGCCTTATTGCTCTGGCTAGGAATTCAAGGACTATTTTAGGAGTGGGGAGACTGAGCACACTTGTCTCATTCCTGACTTTAGGGGACATAGTTTCAGTTTTTCCCCATTAAGTATGATGTTGTCTATAGGTCTGTCATATGTAGCCTTTATAGTGTTGAGCTTTTATCATGAAATGGTGCTGAATAATATTTCTGATATGATTTTGGATTCACTTTGCCATTATTTTATTGGATGTGTTCTCAGGTTTTGGGATGTGTGTAATATTGGCATCACAGAAGGAGTTATGCAATGTTCCTTCCCTTTCTAGTCTATGGAAGATTTTAAGGAGAGTTGGTATGAATTATTCTATAAAGGTCTTGTAGAATTCAGCAGAGAATCTGTCAGGTCTTGGACTTTTCTTTTTGGGAGACTCTTTATTGCTGCTTCAATTTCACAATGTGTTATACATCTGTTTAGGTGGTTAATATTCTCTTGATTCCATTTTGGATGGTCATAGCAATCTAGGAATTTGTCTATTTCTTCCAGATTTTCTGATTTATGGAATATATTTTCCCAAAGTAGTCTCTGATGATTTCCTCGATTTCTTTGGTGGTGTTGTTATCTCCTCTTTTTTGCTTCTGATTTTATTAACTTGTGTCTTTTCCCTCCTCATTTTAGTCAGATTTGCCAGAGGTTTGTCAATCTTGTTTATATTTTCAAAGAACCAGGTTTTTGTTTCATTGATTTTTTGTATGGTATTTTTGGTCTCTAGTTCATTAATTTCAGCCCTTATTTTCATTATTTCCCTCTTTTTGCTTGTTTTGGGTTTGCTTGTTTTTTTTGTCTGGGAGGTTGAGATGTAGCATTGGGGCATTTATATGAGATCTTTCTGTCCTTTTAATATATGCACTCAAGGGTATAAACTGTCCTTTTGGGGCAGCATTCGCTGTGTCCAATAGATTCTGATAGATTCGGTTTTCATTTTCATGAAATTCTAGGAAAGTTTTTTTTCTTTTTCATTTAGTCACATGTACATACATTGTGTCATTTATCCCTTTGTTCCCCACTCCCACCCTCTCCCCCAACCCCCCATCACCTTCCAGGCAGAACCTGTTCTTCCCTTATCTCTAATTTTGTTGAAGAGAAGACATAAGTATAATAAGAAAGACAAAGCATTTTTGCTAGTTGAGTTAAGGATAGCTATATAGAGAAATTCCCAGAATTGCTTCCATGTACAAATATGTTACAACCAAAGTTGATTCATCTCTAACTGCTCTTTACAATGGTTCCTGATCTCCTTCTCGTGTTGACCTCTGTCGCTTTAAGGTTTCTGTATTAGTTCCTCTGGAATGGGGACATCAAACACTTTCAATTTTTGAGTCTTCTACTTATCCCCATACCTCTTGTACATGCTCTCTCCTTGTCATGTGACCCAAGTCCAACCACATTGCTATTACTTGTCCTAAAGTCCACATATGACTTTAGGACATATGTGTCTAAAGTCCACATATGAGGGAGAACATATGATTTTTGTTCTTCTAAGCCTGCCTAAACTCACTCAGAATGATGTTCTCCAGTTCTATCCATTTACATGAGAATGATAAGATTTCATTTTCTTCATAGCTGAGTAGAATTCCATCGTGTATAAATACCACATTTTCTTAATCCATTCATCTGTAGTAGGGAATATTGGCTGTTTCCATAACTTGGCTATTGTCAACAGTGCTGCAATAAACATGGGTGTGCAGGTGCCTCTGGAGTAACCTGTGTCTCATTCTTTTGGGTATACCCCCAGGAGTGGAATTGCTGAATCATATGGAAATCTATGTTTAGATTTTTAAGAAGCCTCTATATTTTTTTCCAGAGTGATTGCACTAGCTTGCATTACCATCAGCAGTGTATGAGTGATCCTTTTTACCCACAGCCTTGCCAACACCTTTTGTTGGTGATGTTTTTGATGATGGCTATTCTAACAGGGGTGAGGTGGAATCTTACTGTGGTTTTGATTTGCATTTCCTTTATGGCTAGAGATCGTGAGCATTTTTTCATGTGTTTTTTTATCATTTGAATTTCTTCTTTTGAAAAGTTGTTTAGTTCAGTTCCCCATTTCTTTATTGGTTTATTGATTTTGGGAGAGTTTAGTTTCTTAAGTTCCCCATATATTCTGGTTATCAGTCCTTTGTGTGATGTATAGCTGGCAAATATTTTCTCCCATTCTGTGGGTGGTCTTTTCAATTTAGACACCATTTCTTTTGTTGTGCAGAACCATTTTAGTTTTATGAAGTCCCATTTGTCCATACTTTCTCTTAGTTGCTGAGCTGCTGGGGTTCTATTGAGGAAGTCCTTTCCTATACCTATTACTTGCAAGGTGTTTCCTACTCTTTCCTGTATCAACTGCAGAGATTCTGGTCTGATATTAAGATCCTTGATCCATTTTGAGTTGATCCTCATGGATCCAGTTTCAGTTTTCAGTTTCAGTTTCAGTTTCTTGCAAACAGATAACCACTTTTCCCAACAACACTTGTTGAACAGTCTGTCTTTTCTCCATTGTATATTTTTGGCAACTTTGTCAAAAGTAAGGTTGGTATAGTTGTGTGGATTCATATCCGGGTCCTTTATTCTGTTCCACTGGTCTTCATGTATGCTTTTGTGACAGTACCATGCTGTATTTATTGCTACTGTTTTGGAATATAGTTTGAAGTCGTGTATTGTGATACCTCCAGAATTGATGTTTTTGCTGAGTATTGCATTGGCTATTTTTGGTCTCTTGTGTTTCCAAATGAACTTTAGGGTAGATTTTTCAATCTCTGTGATGAATGTCATTGGGATTTTGATGAGAATTGCACTAAACATGCAGATTGCTTTTACTAGGATAGCCATTTTTACTATGTTGAGTCTACCAATCCATGAGCACAGGAGACCTTTCTGTCTTCTGTAGTTCTTCCTCGATCTTTCTTCAGGGGTTTGTAATTCTCCTTGTAGAGGTCATTAATATCCTTTGATAAGTTTACTATTAGGTATTTGATTTTTTTGAGGCTATTGTAAATGGAATTGTTTCCATATATTCCTTCAAGTTTGTTCATTGTTGGTGTATAGAAAAGCTAATGATTTTTATAAGTTGATTTTGTATCCTGCCATCTTGCTATAGCTGTTTATGGAGTCTAGGAGTTTTTGGGTACAGTTTTTTGGGTCTTTAAGATTTACAATCATATCATCTGCAAAAAAGAGATATTTTGACATTTTCTTTACCTATTTGTATTCCTTTTATTTCTTCTTCTTGCTTAATTGCTCTGGCTAGGAATCCCAATACTATGTTGAATAGCAGTGGGGATATTGGGCACCCTTGTCTTGTTCCTGATTTCAGGGGAAATAGTTTCAGTTTTTCACCATTAAGTATGATGTTGGTTGTAAGCTTGTCATATATAGCCTTTACAATGTTGAGGTTCATTCCTTCTATTCCTAGATGTCTTAGGGTTTTTATCATGAATTGGTGTTCGATCTTGTCGAAGGCTTTTTCTGCATCTGATGAGATGATCAAGTGGTTTTTGCCTTTGCTTCTATTAATGTGCTGTATTACATTTATAGATTTACGTATGTTAAACCAGCCCTGCATTCCTGGGATGAAGCCAACTTGGTCATGGTGTATGATCTTTCTGATGTGTTCCTAGATTGTTTTTGCCATTATTTTATTGAGGATTTTTGCATCAATGTTCATTACGGAGATTATCCAATAGTTTTACTTTTTGGAGGTGTCTTTGGTTTTGGGATGAGAGTAATATTGGCTTCATTAAATGAGTCAGGCAGTGTTCCTTCCCTTTCTATTTCGTGAAATAGTTTAAGGATGGTTGGTATTAGTTCTTCTGTAAAGATCTGATAGAATTCAGTAGTGAATCCATCAGGTCCTGGACTTTTCTTTTTTGTGAGACTCTTTATTGCTGCTTCAATTTCATTTTCTGCTATAGATCTATTCAGGTGATTAATATCCTCTTGGTTCAGTTTTGGATGGCTGTAAGTATCTAAATAACTTCAAGATATCCATTTCTTCAAGATTTTCAAATTTATTAGAATATAGGTTCTCAAAGTAGTCTCTGATGATGTCCTGGATTTCTGTGGTGTTTGTTGTTATCTCCCCTTTTGTATTTCTGATTTTACTGATTTGGGTTTTTTTCTCTCCACATTTTAGTCAGGTTTGCCAGGGGTCTGTCAATCTAATTTATTTTTTCATTTTTTCAAAGAACCAGCTCTTTGTTTCATTGTTTGTTTGTATGGTTTTTTTTGTTTGTTTCTATTTCATTGATTTCAGCTCTTATTTTTATTATTTCTCTCCTTCTACTTATTTTGGGATTTGCTTATTCTTGTTTTTCTAGAAATTTGAGATGTAGTGTTAGGTCATTGGTTTGAGATCTTTCTGACTTTTTAATATATGCACTCATGGTTATAAACTTTCCTCTTAGGAATGCCTTTGCTGTGTACCATAGGTTCCTGTAGGTCGTGTTTTCATTTTCATTAATGTCCAGGGAACTTTTAATTTCCTCTTTCATTTCATCAATTACCCATTGATGATTGAGCAATGTGTTTTCAGCTTCCAATTGTTTGTGTGTTTTCCACTGTTGTTTTTGTTGTTGATATCTAGTTTTAATGCATTGTGATCAGATAGAATGCATGGAGTTATTTCTATTTTCTTATATTGCTGAGGCTTTGCATGGAGGCTTCTCCATGGAACCATGGAGAAGGTTCCATTGGCTGCTGAGAAGAATGTATATTGTGCAGAAGTTGTATGAAATATTCTTTAGACATCAGCTAGGTCCATTTGATCATGATGTGATTTAGTTCTAGAATTTCTTTATTGATTTTTTGTTTGGATGACCTATCTATTGGTGATAGAAGGGTATTAACATCTCCCACTACCATTGTGTCAGAGTCTATTCATGTTTTTTGATCCTTCAGAGTGTGTTTGATGAAATTGGGTGCATTAACCTTGGGTGCATATAGGTTGATAATTATTATTTAATTTTGGTGTATTTCCCCTTTTATTACTGGAAGTGTCTTTCTTTGTCTTGTTTGTTCAATGTAAGTTTGAAGTCAACTTTGTCCGAGATAAGTATTACTACCACATGCCTGTTTTCATGGGCCATTGGCTTGGTAAATCTTCTTCCAGCCTTTCACTTTCAGCCAGTGCTTATTTCTGTCGATGAGGTGGGTCTCCTGTAGACAGTAGATTGTTGGATCTTCCTTTTTAATCCAGTTTGCCAAACAATGTCTTTTGATGGGGGAATTTAGTCCATTAACATTCAGTGTTAATATTCATAAGTATGTGGTGATTCTTATCATTTAGTTGTCTTTTTTTGTTTAAGGGTTTAATTGTGTGTACTGAATCAGTGTTACTCTCCACGTTCTTGTCTTTTCTTCTCCTGTGGTTTTGTACTGCCTGCCCATTCATGGTTTTGTTTGCATTCATTTTCTGTGTGCAGAATTCCTTGAAGAATCTTTTTTGGTGGTGGCTTGGTGGTCATATATTGTTTTAGTTTCTGCTTATCATGGAAGACTTTTATTTCTCCATCTGTTTTGAATGATAGTTTTGCTGGGTAGAGTATCCTAGGGTTGAAGTTATTTTCATTCAGTGCCTGGAATACCTCACTCCATGCTCTTCTTTCCTTTAATGTTTATGTTGGGAAGTTTGCTGTGATTTTGATGTGTTTACCTTTGTATGTTATTTGTATTTTCTCTCTTACAGCCTTCAATATTCTCTTTCTTGTTTTCTCTGTGCTTGTTGTTTTAATGATAATATGTCTTCGGGTAGTTCTATTTTGGTCAATTCTGTTTGGTGTCCTGGATGCGTCCTGTACCTGAATGGGCATAGTTTCCTCTAGATTTGGGAAATTTTCTGTTATTATTTTGTTGAATATTTTACAAATTCCTTTTGCTTGCACCTCTTCTCTTTCTTTAGTGCCCATGATTATGAGGTTCGGTCCTCTGATGGAGTCAGTGAGTTCTTGCATAATCCTTTCACAGTTTTCCTCTAATTACCATTTTGTCTTCAAGATCTGAGATTCTGTCTTCTGCTTGTTCTAGTCTGCTGGAGTGGCCTTTCATTTTGTTTTGCATTTTTGTTTCATCTTTTTTCTTAGGTTTTTCATATCATGGGTCATTTCCTCTTTAATATTGTCAGTTTTTGGCCTTAATTCATTTATCTCTCTATTTATGGTGCTCTATGTTTCACTTTGGTGTTTATTTAGGTCTCCTATTATTGCATTTATTTGTTTTTGTGTTTTGTCACATTCTTTGTTTTTGTTGTCTTGAAATTTCTTGACTGCCTCCTGTACGTTTTGATTTACCATGTCTAGTAATATCTCTATGTAGTTCTCATTTATTACTTGCAGGATTTCTTCTTTCAGTGTGTTCTTGTGGGTTTCATTGGATTCCTTGGTATAGTTTATCTTTGTTTTGTTGGATTCTGGATCTGGGTATCCATTTTACTCATTTCCCTCTGAATCCTGTACTAATTTATTTGTTGAGGAGAATGGTTTCTATCCCTTTTTTGTCTTCCCATCATCCCACTTGGTATGGTTTCTGTCCCTAGTCTATGTGTTATTTAGTATTAGCTAAGTTGCAATAGTAAAACTAACAAAACCAAGAAAGAAAGAGAAAAAAGAAAAAGAAAAAAATAAGAAAAAGACATTGAAAGAAGAAAAAGAAAGAAAGAAAAATGGAGAATCAAAGAAATCAATAAGAAGAGACGGTGGACAATCAAACAGCAAAGAAGACAAATATTTAAAGAAATGAAAAAAAAAATTCCTGGTTCAGTAACAGTAGAATTTCAGTCTTAGCAGTTCTGTGTTACTGCTTTAGCATCTAGTCCTGTTTGTCTGTTTCTCCTAGGCAGGTTTGGAGCCAGCATCTGGCGGTGTGCGAGAACTCCTGTTTTCTCAGTGGACCATGGCATGGAGAAGTTTTTGCAGGCTGGACATTCAGGGTTTCAGAGTTTTGTTTCTTTTCTTTTTTTTTTTTGTCAAGTGTAGCTCCACCAAGAAAGTATTCTGTTTGGTCCTCTAAAAGTCTCCAAAGCACATTTGGGCCAGCGTGATGGTGGCCTGATGGGCCAATGTGTGGTGGCCTGTCAGAGCTGTGAGTGGCGGCCTGGCAGGGTGGCAACCTGGCAGGCCATCTAGGAAAGTTATGATTTCCTCTTTTATTTCTTCTATGACCAACTGATCATTGAGCAACGTGTTATTCAGTCTCCAATTATTTGCATACATTCTGCTGTTGCTTTTGTTTTTAAGTTCTAGTTTTATTGAATTGTGATCAGATGGAATGCAGGAGGTTATTTCTGTTTTGTTGCATGTGTTCAAGCTTGCTTTGTGCCCAAAACATGATCTATTTTGGAGAAAGTTCCATGGACTGCTGAGAAGAATGTATATTGAGTTATTTTTGGATCAAATACTCTGTGGACATCAGTTAGATCCACTTGATTTATTGTGTCAATAATTCTAGGATTTATTTGTTGATATTTTGTTTGGGTGACCTAATTATTGGTGATAGAGGGGTATTAAATTCTTCCACTACCACTGTGTAGGAGTCTATATGTGCTTTTAAGTCCATTAGTCTATGTTTGATGAAATTGAGTGCATTGACATTGCATGCATATGCATTGATAATTGTTATTTCCTTTTGATGCATTGCACCTTTTATTAGTATGAAGTGTCCTGCTTTATCTCATTTGACCAATGGGAGTTTGAAGTCTACTTTTTCTGATATCAGTATTGCTATTCCTGCCTGTTTTGGGGGGACATTGGCTTGATAAATCTTCTTCCAGCCATTCTCCCTAAGCCAGTGTTTATTTCTGTCAATAAGGTGGGTCTCTTGTAATCAACAGATTGTCAAATCTTTCATTTTAATCTACTTTGCCATAGAGTGTCTTTTGATGGGGGAGTTGAGTCCACTGACATTCAATGTTAATATTGGTACTTATGTGGTGATTCCTGCCTTTTAGTTAGTTTATTTGTTTAAGGATTTGATTGTGTGCAGCTGAATCAATGCTACTCTCTGATTAACTGTCTTTTTTTCCTGTGGTTTGATACTTTCCATCCTCTTGTGGTTTTGTTTTTCATCTTCTGTGTGCAGAATTATTGTAGAATCTTCAGTAATAGTGGCTTTGTTGTCATATATTGTTTTAGTTTCTGCTTTTCGTTGAAGACATTTATCGCTCCATTAATTTTGAATGATAGTTTTGCTGGCTAAATTACTGAAATGATTTTCATTTAGTGGCCGATGTACCTCACTCCATACCCTTCTTGCCTTTAAGGTTTATGTTGAGTAGTCTGCTGTTAGTTTTGATGAGTTTACCTTTATTTGTTGTTTGTTTTTCCCTCTTACATCCTTCAATATTCTTTCTCTGTTCTATGTGTTTGTTGTTTTCATGATAATATGCCATGAGGAGGTACTATTTTGTGTAGTCTGTTTGGTATCCCGGAGGCTTGCAGTACCTGAATGGGTAAAGCTTTCTCAAGATTTTGGAAATTTTCCATTATTATTCTATTGAACATATTACATATCCCTTTGGCTTGAACTGCTTCTCTTTCTTCAATGCCCATGATTCTCAGGTTTGGACTTTTGACCGAGTTGCTGAGTTCTTGCATATTGCCTTTGCTGCTCTTGAGTTGTTTGACCAATGTTTCTTCTGTTTTTTCTTTAATTTCTATTTTATCTTCAAGTTCTGAGATTCTGACTTCCACTTGTTCTAGACTGCTGAAGTGGCCTTCCACATTGTTTTTTGTTTGACTAAAGGGACTTTTTATTTCCAGGATGTCTTTTTGATTCTTTTTTCTGATGTTTTCCACACCTTTGTTCAACTCCTCTTTTATATTTTGTGTTCTCTCCTTTATTTCACATATCTCTTTTTAATAGTCTCTTTTGTTTCAATTTGGTGTTTGTTGAAGTCCTCTCAGTTCATTTATTTCTTTCTGTGTCTTCTCATGTTCTTTACTTTTGGTGTCTTGAAATTTCTTGAGTGCATTTTGTACTTTCTGTTTAACTGTGTCCAAAATCTTCTCCATGACCTTTGCATTTTTTTCTTCTATGATTTCCTCTTTGGGAGATTTTTGTAGATGTTGCTGGGCTAATTAGTGACATTTATCATTTTTTGGTGGGACAAGATCTGGATATCCATTTTCTTCCTTTTCCACCATATCCTCTATTGAATTATTTTTTTGAGAAATGTGGCTTCCACCCCTTCTTCGTCTCTCAATTGTGCCACTTGTTGCTGTGCAGCTATATTCTTGATCTCCTAGTTGTTGGTTTTAATTTCCCTTTTCCCCCTTGATTTAATTTTTTGTCTCATGGCTGACTTGGTTGTTAGCTAGGTTGGTGTTCTCTTTCTGTCCCTGGCCTGGAGGTATAAATTTACAATAACATATGCACAAGTTCAGTGCCAGACTAGTTGTTTACATATTGTAAAAAAATCTTTGGTAATATTTATAAACAGTGAGAGTTCGTGAGGTAATGATTATTAGGCTAGAGATGGAAACTTGGGTGATTGGTAAAGGTGACACTACAAGGAGGGCAGAAGGAGGGTGCATGGGGGAAGAGTTATGGGGACTGCTAGGTTTTGTGGGTTAAGTTGTATTTCCACCATTGTAGTGGAAGGTGCTTGTGTCAGGGATTGCAGGGGCATGGGGTTGTGTACATTTGGTACAGTAGGCTAGTCAGCGGGTTGTTAGTGTATAGGAGGGAGGTGTAGTGTGGTGACAGGATGAGGAAGAATGGGGGGGAGGCAAAGAAGAGTAGATGAAAAGGCAGAGAGAGTAGTTGGGAGGGAGAACAATAGATTGTACTACAAGAAAAGGGGGGAAAGTGAGGAGGATAAGATTAGGGATAAGAAAATAATGATGGTAAAGTTAATAATACAAAAAGAACCCCATCAGGTTCAGCAACAACTTAGTCTGCTTGGTAAAAGTTCTAGAGTTATTCCTTTGGTGTCCAATCCTGGTATTGGTTCTTGATATCTTGGACTCTGTGGGGAAGGGTGCAACCCCTCTTGGTGAAACACTTGAGGTGGAGATGGCTGGAGGTTTTTACTTTTTTTTTCTGCTTTCCTTGGTATTATGGGCTGTTTGTTGCAAGCAGGAGCTCTGATGTGGTCCCACCAAGTGACTGGCTTGTGAGTAGTATTTTGTTCCATCTGTCCACAGGGAATGTTGCACTTGGGGCCTGAGGTAACTCACTGCTAGTTCATGAAAGGTGTTCAGAGTTGTTGATTTCACCAAGCAGCAGCTGCTTCACCCTACAGTTTCAAATTCTACAATAATTCATTTTTGACTGGAATGGCAGTTATAAAAATTTGTACCATTGTCAAAATTCATCTCACATTTGTTAGAATAGCTACCATCAAGAACAGCAACAACAACAAATGTTGGCTAGGATACAGGAAAAAGTAGCCCTCATTCACTGCTGGTGGGAATGTAAGCTAGGACAACCACTATGGAAAACAGTATGGAGGCACTTTATAAAATTAGACATAGATCTTCCATAGGATCTGACAATACCACTCCTAGGGATATGGCCTAAGGAATGTGAGTCAGGTTACTACAAAGGCACCTGTATGCCCATGTTTATTGTAGCACTATTCACAATAGCCAAGTTACGGAAACAACCAAGATGCCCTACTATGGATGAATGGATTAAGAAAATGTGGAATTTATACACAATGAAATTTTATTCAGCCACAAAGAAGAATGAAATTTTGTCATTTGCAGATAAATGGATGGAATTGGAGAACATCACCTTTAGTGAAGTTAACCAGACTCAGAAGACCAAAAACCACATGTTCTTCTTCATATGCAGATTGTCAATTTAAAACAAATGCAGCAATATTATGGGACATGGGTCACACTAAGGGGATGTTATGAAAGGAAGGGATAGGGCCAGGAAAGAAAACCAAAAACATGAATGAGGTTGATATGCTCACTGCACAGGAATGAACATAGAAATTTTAAACTGGCTGTGGCCACCATGGGAAGCAGACTAGGGAGGAGTGAAGAAAACTAGAAGAGGCAAATCAATTATGGGAACAACACAAAGAAACTACCTGTGTAGCTATCTTTATCACAA
Organism: Castor canadensis; assembly: GCF_047511655.1. Lineage (NCBI taxonomy): Eukaryota > Metazoa > Chordata > Mammalia > Rodentia > Castoridae > Castor > Castor canadensis. The sequence goes on from NC_133405.1 coordinate 28,397,558, forward strand.
ACCAGCAAAATGTCCTGTTTCTCATTTTGTCTACTATGTTTTTTCTTCTACAAAATTGGAGAACAAGAAGGGGGAATGGGGAGTTGCCTGGGAAAGGGATAGGAGGATGAATATGGTACAAACAATGTACACACATGAATGTAAATGAAAAAAATGATACCTGTTGAAACTGTTCTAGGAATCAGAGCGGAGGGAATGGATGGGAGAAATGGAGGGGGGAATTCAGGTATGATATATTTGATACCTTGTAAAAAGCTTTGTAAATGCTACAAGGTACCCACGCCAAGCACACACACACACATACACACACACACATATATATACAAGATATGATTTTTGCACTCTGCAATACCTGTGTGTGTAATTCTTTAATGAATATTTACATGAAATTTTTTATCAAACCCTATGGTTCTTGGTAGTAGAGAAGGAACTAGCCTCATTGAAACCAATGATTATTAAAACCCAAATTTAGGTTATTGTTAGCAAGGATCAATGTGGGGAATTATTGTTCAGTATGTAATAGAAAATCTTTATAGTTCATTCATGTAAATAGTAAAATTCAATTAAAAAAAATTTCAAACATAGTAAAAGAAATTAGTATAAAAGACAAGATTTTTTTCTAGTTTAATAGCACTACCTTTTGTACACAATTGATTCAGAGAAGCAACATTTTTACTGCATCCAAAAGAATTTAGAATAATTAGGTCACAAAAGGAAAAGGCTTCTGGATGTTAGTGATTTTCAACTCTATCCAATCCAACAAATCATGTAAATGATATCTTATAATGACTTAGTTACTATCTTGAAATAGAATTCAAAATTTAACATACTTTCACACATATTTTATGTTTATTGCAGCACTATTCACAAATTATGGAAACAGCCAAGATGCCCCACTACTGACGAATGGATCAAGAAAATGTGATATTTATACACAATGGAATTTTATGCAGCCATGAAGAAGAACGAAATGTTATCATTCACTGGTAAATGGATGGAATTGGAGAACATCATTCTGAGTGAGGTTAGCCTGGCCCAAAACACCAAATCATATGTTCTCCTTCATATGCAGACATTAGATCAAAGGCAAACACAACAAGGGGATTGGACTTTGAGTACATGATAAAAGTGAGAGCACACAAGGGAGGGGTGAGGATAGGTGAGACACCTAAAAAACCAGATAGCATTTGTTGCCCTCAATGCAGAGAAACTAAAGCAGATACTTTAAAGCAACTGAGACCAATAGGAGAAGGGAACCAGGAACTAGAGGAAAGGTTCGATCAAGAAGAATTAACCTAGAAAGCCTTCCTATTATTGCTTATACTCTCTCTACAATAAAATTAGAGATAAGGGCAAAATAGTTTCTGCTGGGTAGCGAGGGGGTGGGGGAGAGGGAGGGGGTGGGTGGAGGGGGGAAGGGGGGAGAAATGACCCAAACATTGTATGCACATATGAATAAAAGTAAATAAATAAATACATAAACAAAAAAATAAATGCAATGCCCCAATTATAACATGAAGGAGAAGTAAGATTAATGTAATTTTTAAAAAGATACTATACACTTCAGTATGTAAATGCTCAGGCATGACTATACACAATGTAATAAAGGAGTTAATACTCATGTGTATGTATGATGAATATATTGGTTTTAACACTAGGAGAGAGAGAAGATAGTCTATGCTAATTACAGAAATTGACAGAAGGTTTTTTAGATTCTAAATTGTAAATGATGTTAAGGTAAGCAATAATAGTGTGCTCTTACTAGTATATGATAAGAGAAAGGGAGAAGTCACTTACTTACATAGAGATAATATGCTAACAAAATTACAGGCTGTGTAAGTCACGAAAACCAAAAACTATGGTATTCTCATATATGATGATCATTCTGTGTTATAACATAGAACATGACAGTCATGAAGTAGCAATAAAATAATGTCTTCTGTTAGAAAAATCTTGGCATATTTTGGGATATATATTATCCATAGTATGTAGACATGTTGAAGATGTTGATTTGTAGATCTCTAAGTAATATTGCAATATGATTTTTTAAAGTACAATCAACAGAAAATATGTAAATAATTCAACATTCTTTATTTTTTGCATTATACAATTTTAATCCTTGTAATATGAAAATAATATATATGTGTATATATATGCATATATATATAGATGGACAGATGATGATGATGATAGATGATAAGTAGATAGAGAGATGAACTTTCTGTTTCTGATGTAGCATGTAAAGATCTTGGAAGTAAGCTTTCTAACCTCACAAAAGAAAAGCTGAACAAACTGAAAAATCTATAATTCTTTTCAATATCATATTCATCATAGCAAAACTCATATTTCTTATGGTTGATTCTCCTATAATTGAAAGATTTATCAGACCCTTTCCCATATTTTAATTTCAATGTTTAATTTCTTGTTAACTAAATTTTTTAAATCACAGTATACTTTAACAAAAATAAAACTATCTTGGCAAACAATTTCCTTTAAAAAATCATAAATGTGAGTTGCTACATTCAAACTCAATTTCTATTGCACAATACATTAGGCAACCAATAATACAAATATTTCTCTTAGTTTAATTAATGCCACTGATAATATTTCTTGATTTGTATCTCTTTCGCCAAGGTGCTCGTGTCTAATTATGACTAATTAATAATGGGATGAATTTCTGAAATACCTGGTACTCTTTTTTATACTTACTATTCATGACTTCTCAAAACCATGTTTAGTTCACCACCTGAGCAATGGAAATTGAAAAGAGAATTTTTGTATGGAAATATTATGAAAAACAGGTCACACTAAGGGGAGGTCACATTCAAGAGGGTGAGGTAAAAGAAGGAAACTAAGAATATAAATATGGTTGATATAGTTTCTATAAAAGCATGAATACAGAATTTTGAAAACAGCTGAAACTACCATTAGAAAGGAACTAAGGTAGAATGAAGAAAAATAGAGATGAGCCACCTGGGCTTATAATACATATATACATGGAACTGTCACAAGGAAACTCCCTGCATAGCTACCTTTACCTTAAGCAAGCAACAATGTCATTTTTTTCTTCTTTCTTTTTTTCTTCTACAAAATCAGAGAATAGCAGGACAGAAAAGATCCTGTCTGGGGTAATGGAACCAGTAGGGAGTGGAGGTGATGGGGAAAGAGTGTAGGTGGGTGAACAGAGTACAAATACTGTGTACATGTGTATGTAAATGCAAAAAAGATATCTGTTGAAACTATTTCAAGAATTGAGGGAAGAGGGGTAAAGGAGAGTGATGGAAGGGGTGATTTCAAGTATGATATATTTGATGCATTGTAAGAACATTTGTAAATGCCGCAATGTACCCCCACCCAGCTCAACAATAAAAAAGGGGAATTTTTCAACAGGATATTTTCAAAACTTTCAAATATTGACCATATTTTCCCCATTGTCACTAATTTTAAAAACTCCTCCTATATTTATATTCCTTGCAAACTTTTGTAGTGAACAGTAAAGAGCAATTTTTGCGCAGATTATTTCAGCTAACTGCAATAAAAATTTGCTATTTTTTTTCTTTCTTTGATTCTGGTGCTATTTTCTTTTTCTTCTTTTCTTTATTGTTGTTCTGGGGGTACACTGTGGCACTTACAAATTTCTTACAATGTATCAAATATATCAAACTTGAATTCACCTCCTCTATCACTCTCCTTTTTCCCACCTCTCCCCATTGCTGGAATAGTTTGAACAGGTATCATATTTGGATTTACATACATGTGTATACCATGTTTTCACTATATTCATCATCCCACACCCTTTCCACACCTTCTCCTCCCTCCCAGTGGTACCAACCTCCCAGGTAGGACCTGATCTACCCTCCTGTTCTCAGATTTTGTAAAACAAAAAACTGAGATTTTCATTTGTTTAAGATAGTTATATAAGGAAAATTATTACATAGTCCATTTTCAAGTTTTTATTATAATATAAATCCAATTTAAAGCCCTAAAATTGCTCAGTAGAATATAAGAAATTATTTCAAAATTATCTGTGCTGCATGCAATGCCATATTTCACATTTGCCTATGCTATTATACAAAAACATGACTTTTTTATTTTCATTAAATTTTAAGAATTCAAGTGAAAGTATTACATTATTCAAAAATTTCTTTTGTTCTCAATAATATGATACACCTTGTGAAATTCATCGACCTTTTCAAAATAATATATTCACATATATTGAAGGTTCCATTACTTAGATAAGGAAGATGATAGGATGATCATAAGTAGAAATGTTTCAATAAAGCTATATATTCCTATATCAAACCTTTAAACATTTTTACTGTTATCCCTTAAATTTTTTGTTTAAAATAATTGTTAAAATATAGGAATACTTGTGAGAATGATGATTACAAATACAGACTATGCTAGTCTGTATTATAAGTTGATACTACCAAGTCTAAGACTTTAAATTATGTACAGAGGAAACCATGTGACACATGAAGCCAAAGTGTTAAAAATATTTAAAATATCTTTCAAATGAGGAGTTGTTGTTCAGTGGATGTTCCAGTTGTGTTGGGTGAACATTTTCTAGAAAGCTACACTACAAAATACTACCTACAATTCAACAGTGCAATACAGTGAGCTTCAAAATTTGTTTTCTCATCTTAAATATTATTGTCACACACACACACACACACACACACACACACAAAGGGGCAAAACAAAGACACACAAGAACCTTTGGGAGGTGATGTATGTCTATTACCTTGATTATGATAATGGTGCCATGGGTATATAGGAAGTAATATTGAAAATACAAACATTGTATAGTTTAAATATGTGCAGGTCTATATATAGTATTTTACTAAATATAGCGATGAAATATAAGATAAAATGCATAACTCTGCTGGTGGTAAAGTAAGACATGTATTTGAGACAGAATTAATTCTATGAAGTATGCAGGATTTGGCAAGGTGTGGTGGTTCATGCCATCAATCTTATATACTCCAGATGCAGAAATAAGAAGGATCCTGGTTCAAGGCCAGCACTGGGAAAAAAGTTAACAATAGGCCATCTTAGTCCCAACCAGTGGTTGGATGCCATGGTTCATGTGCCTGTCTTCCCCCGCTACACTTGGAAGCACAAATAGGAGCACCACAGTCCAGGTGAGACTGTATCACAAAAATATCAAACACAAAAACAGGCTAGAGGTATGCATGGCTCAAGTGGTAGAGCACCTGCCTAACAAGTGCAAGGCCCTGAGTTCAACCCCCAACAGCACAAAAAAAAATGTAAGTAGGCTTTTTCCCCCAGTGGGAATTAGAATTTGAACGTTGATGAGTTTTCCAGGATAAAAGCAAATACTGGGAGATATACAGTATACAAGATGGGAGGGATTTCAAACTGGAAATGTGCTCCTTAAGGCCAAATAAACCCTCAAAGAAAAAAAAAATTAACCTAATGAGTTATATGATGAGATTCCTTAACGAGAAACCTTTGCTCTATGGAACTGCCAGAAAAAAATACCTTGCCTACTAATTCCTAAGCTCAGACCCAATCTAATGTGAATCTGGAAACACAATGTATTTTCCAAATGGTACAAAAAACCCCAAGTTGAAAATTTAATTTAACATGGTCATGTGAAGTAATGCTCCCAAAGGTAAGGTGCATAACTGCCTCTAGAGAAATGATTCTGTACCTTTTGTATTGAAATAATATTAGGTGGAAGCTTATCAAAAGTGAGAAACAAATAAAAACCATAAAGGGTTGCACTATTGTATTTTTAGTGATGTGTACATTAACAGTAAAATTATGAATTAGTGTATGATTGACATAAAAGTTCAGTGAAGAGGAAAGAAGATACAGTGAATGATAGATGAACAAAGGACTTCAAACGTTATAGAAGTATTTTTAATTGGATGATGTATATAAAAAGTCTTGTGTTTTCAATATTACTCCCTATACACAGAAGTAATTTGGAAATTTTTGAGTGAATGGCATATTTCAAATTTTTATAAAATACCTGATATCATGGGAAAAAATTAAAATTGACTTATAAACCTAAAATAAAATAAGTATCTACAGGAAATCTGAAACCAGAATAAGAGTTCCTAAAGAGCAATAACAATCACAAAACAAGTCAAGTTTTTTTCTTTTCAATCTACTAATCATAATTTAAAAAATAATGCTTAAAGGTGGGACTTCCACTTGTGGTCTAATGAGAGATTGGCAAATCATTTCCTCAACAAGCAACTATCCAGCTGGAAAAAGTCAGTAGAAATATGTATTTCAATGTTCTATAAATTTTATTAATAGTTCAAAACAATCTTAGAAATACTGATGCTTGAGAATTTGATTAAATTTGGGCAATAATAGGAATTTGTGGTGTTCTACCCCACACTTATGTTTGGTTGAGGCATAGGTCTTCTAGGACTGAGCAGGTCCTAAGGACCATGGTGTTCTTTTGTGTGATGGAATAGCTGGAAATGATTTATCTGAGTAAGGTGAGCAGGAGTGGGGGCAAATGGCTTTACCATCCTGATACTAGTTTAGTATCTGGGGCAAGCAATAATATCCTCGCTGAAGCTGTGTGAATTGGAAAAGACAAAAGATGATTATCATATAATCATAGGCAATCCTGAGGTTAGCTATAGGATCTCAAAAGATCCCAGCAGAAGACTAAGAAAGCTTAGAAATTGTCTGAAGTTTGCATTGCTTTACTATAAAAAAAATTACTTTCTCATGATTGTTCTATAAAGCCTCAAAAGAATCATTAAGTTATCCAGACACAAAGAAAATATCTAAGAAATTAGACTTTTAAAAAGTGTATAAGTAAATAAACAAATTAATTAATTTTAAAAATTGAGCAGTGGCAACAGCAAAATTTCAACAAAATAATTTAGAGGCATGCAAGAAAATGAAAAATTGTGCCCCATAACCAGGAAAAATAGTTATTAGATTATTGTTTCAAATGGTACAATGATATAGGATGTAGAATTTCAAGGCAATAATTATTAGTAAGTTAAAACATTTAAATAGCATATTTGAATGATTAAAGGTCATTATAACTATACTGACTCAAAAATTAAAAATTCTGAATTGTATAAAAGGGCAAAATTATAGTGTATGCCTATAATCTCACATACTGGGAGGCAGAGTTCTGGAAGATCATGGTTTGAAGTCATTAATGAAAAAAAATGTTAGCGAGACATCATTTCAACTAATAAGCTGGTTTGAATTCCCAGATTTGTGGGAGTCACAGATAGGTGGATCATGGTGTGAGGCAGGCCCTGAGCAAAACACTTGAGACCCTATCTGAAAAATAACTAAAGACAAAAGGGTTGGAGATGTGGCTCAAGTGGTAAAGCACCTGTCTAGCAAGCACAAGACCCTGACACCTCACCACTGGCAGAAGAACAAAATGAAAATTATAAAACTGAAAAGTACAAAAGTTGATATGAAGCATTCATTAAGAAAGGTCAACATTAGAAAAGAGATAACAGAAGATTCAGTGAACATAAAGACCGATCAATAGAAAGTATCTAATTTTTAAAGCACTGAAAAATGGCTCAAAATATAAATGAAGCCACTGAAATCTATGGGCAACATCAAACATTAAAATTTGAGTACCAGAAGAGTAGGGGAGAATGAAAAAAAAAAACCTTTTTGTCTATAAATTACACTAATTACATGAAATGGGAAAATTGCTGGAAAGAAACTAGTTACCAAAACCGATTCAGAATTAGTATATACGAACAGATTTACAGCAAATATAAAAGTGAATTAATAATTAAAATCTTTCTGAAAAGTTCAGGTCAAAATGGCTTGGCTGCAAAACTCCATGAAATAAGGAAGAAATATTTCCAATATTTTACAAATTCTTTCAAGAGAGAAGGAAATACTCCATCACTTATTCTAGATAAAATAGTTTCTGCTGGGTATTGGGGGGGGAGCGGGAGGGGGTGGAGTGGGTGGTAAGGGAGGGGGTGGGGGCAGGGGGGAGAAATGAACCAAGCCTTGTATGCACATATGAATAATAAAAGAAAAATGAAAAAAAAAACAAAAACAAAAAAAAAGAAAGAAGTAGTGAAGTTTCAACAATAAATCTAGATTTGTCGATTTCTCCTTTTATTCTGTTAGTTTTTGCCTAATCTAATGGAAACTATTGTTAGGTACATAAATATTTAAGATTATTATGGGTTTTTTTGATGAATTGAGTCTTTACCACTATGTAATGCCCCTTTTATCTCTTGTACATGATCATATATCGATTTAACAACTCTAGCTTTCTTTTGATTACTTTGTGCTTGCTCTATCTATAATACATTTTATTTGTAACTTATCTAAGTCTTTATATTTGAAAGCTATTTTTTTAATAAATAATGTGGTTTTTAAAAAACATAATCTGAAAAAAAAATTCTAAGGAAAAATTAAGTAAACAAAAATTTGCTTAACTATTGTATGACAATGTAGACTTTATCCCCAGATGGTAAAGGTGATTTACCATCTGAGAATAAATGTGTTTAATACACTGTATTTATAGAATAAACTAAAACAACACTATCGTCTGAATACATGCAGAAATATCATTAAACAAAATACATCTCCTTAAAATAAAAACAATCAAACAATTAGGAATAAAATACTACTTTCTCAACCTTATGGAGGGCCTCAATAGACAACTTACAGGTAGGATACTACTTAATGGTGAAAGACTAAGTACTTTCCTCCTACAATTAAAAACAGCAAAAGAACATCTGCTTTTGCCAATTTTGTTCTATTTTATAATGGATGTGCTTTCTGCAAAATAAGGCAAGGAAACAAACAAAAACATCTAAATTATAAAAATAAGTAACAGATGCCATGATTCTGTACATAAAAAACCTCAGGGACATCCCCTGCAAATGATACTAAACTATAACTAATAAAATATTTCAGTGAGGTCATAGGATAAAATATTAATATACAAAATCAATTGTGTTCCTGTATACTAGCACCAATCTTCAAAATAAATTATAAAACCATTTGCATTTACAGCAGCATTGAAAGAATTAAATAGGTACATAGGAATACATTAAACATGAATATTTCCAACTCCTGGGTTAGAAGATTCAAAATGGTCAGAAGGGTAGTTCTTCACAAATTAACCTAGAAATTAAAAAAAAAAGTCAAAATCACAGCAGACTCTTTTGCAGAAATTGACAAGTTTGTATTAAAATTCAAATGAAAATTCCAGGAACCAGAAGAATCAATACAACCTTGATGAAAAACACACTGTGAAAATTCACATTTCTCTATTTCCCAACTTCCTTCATAACTATTCTAATTAACAACATGTGGTACTGGCAAAATTATAGATGTAAAACAGAATTGAAAGTGCAGAAACTAATTCCTATATTTATGATCAATGGATTTTGGACAAAGGTATCAAGGCAAGTAAGTGGGGGAAAGGATAACGTTTTTGTAACTTTATTGTGGTATTATTGATTTTTTTACCCAAAATTACTAGAATAATTAATAGCTACATGTGAAAAGATGAACTCATACTATATACCAATAAACTTGACATAGATAATAGTTCTAGATATAAATGCTAAAAAAATAACATAGGATGAAATATTAACAATGGTTTTGCCACAGGTTTTTAAGATATATCAAAAGCATGGTTTCTATAATGTTTCAAAATCACAATTAGGTTTCAAAAATATTAAACATGATTGTATTTGAAAAGAAACCATTATGAAAACAAAAACTGCACTAAACCAATAAAACTTTTAAATAATGTAATTCCATTATGTCCACAAATATGTAAAGAACTTTCGATCATCAGTAATAAGAGAAATAATGTAACCTACCCAATGAAAAATGAACAAATGACTTAGTAGACATTTTACTAAAAAATTAAAAAATATTTCTTATAAGTTTATTTGAAGATTCCTGGCATCAGTAGGTATTAGAAAAATGCAAAATATAACCATAGTAAAATTCTACTAATCACTCACTTATAATAGAAAAGGGAAAATACCAGGGAGTGGCAAGGACACAGAGAAACAAGATTTCTCATATATTGTTGATGGGAAGATAAAATGGTGTGGCCAGTTTTGAAAATAACTTGGTTAGTCCTTAAAAAGTTAAACATAAATGTACCCACAACCAAGTGTTTCTATACCTAGACATCCAGTAAAGATACATAAAAATGAATGTATATACATAAATGTGCATTATCCTTATTATGCATCATAGCCCCCAAATGGATACCATCCCAAAGTCTTTCAGCTGGTGAATGGATCTGCAAAATAAGGTCTATCCATACAGTGTAATACTCTTCATTAAAAATAGGGAATGCACTACTTACACATGCTATATAACATGAATGGACCACCACACTTCATGTTTAAGTAAAAGAATCAGGATGCAAAGGATTGCATACTGTGTGCTTCCATATACATAGAATATAAGTAGGGTTATTTTGCAGATATAGAAATCAGATCACTAATAATCTAATTCTGGGAAAGTGCATGTACAGGAATTAAGTGTAAATGGGCAAAAGTGAACATTCTTGGATTAGAGAATGTCTAACACAAGATGGTGATGATGGTTTTATAGCTAAAAATTTGTATAATCATTAAATATAATCAAATTGTATACTTATATTGCTTGAATTTCCTAACTTGAAAATTATGCTTAAATCGTCATGAAAAGCCTTTATGTACAAAGACTAATTAATAGCTGAAAATGCAAACTGAAAATACAGAAAATTAAACAACTATGCATATTCAATAGAATGAAACTAAAAAGTCACAAAATATGCCGTCAGACTCTGATTAAATCATTACTTTATATAAACATATTTATATCAACTAACTGTACTTACACTTGTTTCTGGTTTTCGTGAACTCTTCTCCCTATAATAAAGTCATCCATGCAACGCCAAACAGAGTGGTTAAAACCAAATTGTTTCACAGGGAGAAACTTAGCAGGGAAGAAAGGGGAAAGAAGGGAAAGATGTTTAAGGTAGCTAAAATGTTTTGGTCAAATCCTTAGAGGGTTTTTGTTTCGGCTAGAATTTGCAAATTGCATTTAACAAGTATGTGGACTCTGGATCCAGTCTGTTGAATCATAATACTGTTTTTCCCATTCACCAGCTGTTTGACTTTAGAAAAGTCACTTTTTGAACCTCATTTTCCTTATCTACAGTTGCCAAAATAATACATGACATTCTTTATAGGCTTGTTTATCAGATGAAGTGAGTAACATATGCATAAAACCTAATATGCAGAAACCACTATACTACAATTACATGGCATTATTACCTTTGAATAATTAGCACTTCTTTTCCTATCACCAGAGGTGTATTCTGGGACCTACAGATCTCATTACAAAATATCAAATTTTAACTAAACAATGGTGGACTTTTTCCTCTAATCAGCATTTTGTTACAATTGCAAAAGTTTCAAAAATAATTTTCAAGAACTTATAAACTAAAGGCAGCTTAACTTATAACCATTTGATGTTAATCTATATGTCAATATAAATTATTTGCAGAAAATAGCAAATGACTACATTTCAAAATCATATTTCTTACAGCAATGTTATCATACTTTATATATATTCATTCTGATGTAACTCTCCATCAAATAACTACACTAAAACCAATCTTTCAAATAGGCATAAAAGGAAGAACCATCAAAGTCCCATGATGAACATTTTTCCCCAAGATATCATTTTAGTTTTGAGAAGGCTTATTCATAGTTGTAGTCATTTATAAATTTAATTCATTTTCTCTTTTTACATTTAATACTGATGGTTTTAAGGAGGTGGAATTTTCACAGTGAAATTAAATTATTTCTGTAGCTGAGGAAGGTGTGAGGTGAATAATAACTTTTATGATTAGTGGGATGTTTGGCAGAATACATACTATGATGTTTTAAGATTACCCTCATTAAAAGAAGACTGAGAAGCTAATTGCAGTCTATGTTGTCAACTCCCTATGTTTTTAATATTTTGCAGCTTCCAATCAGTAAATGTTGTGGACTATAACAAACACCCAAGTAAATAATTATCAAAAGATCTCTTTCTTTTTTTCACATGATCAATTACATGTCCCAACATTTTATATTGAATATTCAGCTTTCTGTTGCTGTTTTGTGATATTGCTTTTAGTATCCACTGAAGTTTGTTTCTGAAGTATATGTCTATTCCATCTCTTCTTCTTTTTTTTTTTTCATTTTTATTTTATTATTCATATGTGCATACAAGGCTTGGTTCATTTCTCCCCCCTGCCCCCACCCCCTCCCTTACCACCCACTCCACCCCCTCCCGCTCCCCCCCTCAATACCCAGCAGAAACTATTTTTAAAAGCATATTTTATTAAGAGATTTGTAATATTTTTAAAGTAAATGATAGTGTGATTATACCTTCATTGGTATCCTTTATTTTAGAAAGTAGCTAGTATTGCATGCTTATTCTTTTAGTTAAATTTACTTAAAAATCTTTTAAACCTGCAATTCCAGGAATTTCTTTATCATAGAAATAAGCAAACTTTTATTGGGTAAGCTGTCCAGTCTTTCATACAAAATGTGGTGAATGCTGGAAGTTACCCTTGTCTCTGTAATTTTTTTCATGTAGGTCCTCTGCATTTTTTGTTAAACACACATTTCTAGATATTATTTAATTTTTACTGCAGAAGTAAAATATTTTACTTTTCAGCTTCTAATTGGTAATTGATAATTCTAAGCTTTAATTTTCAACATAGGAAAAGTATCACTATTTTATAACATAAGACTCCATTTTGAAGAAGTCTTTTATTAAGGTAATGAAGGTTGTGGTTTAAGGATTCAAAGAATAAATTCTAGAGCCACACTTCCTGGATTCAAATCCCAGTTCCACTTTCAACTACCTCCATGGCATTGGAGCTAGTGCTTTTCATATTTGTAAAATGGTAATTATAATAATAGTATTTACCTCATAGTTTTGTTATGTTGTTAAATTTTTTTATTTATATAAAGTTTTTAGAGAGCTTATATTACAAGCATAAGCAATTTGTCCTTTTATTGTTAGAGAGCTTCTAGATAAACAATGTAATTACCCAAGATCATACTAACCCTGCCCTATTGTTCCAATAGTTATACTTTCCTTCTATTTAATTTAGGTTTTGTCACACAGGTCAGAATTTCCTAGTTAACACAAACTTGTTCCTGAGTTTATTTTTCATTACCTTTCTTGTACAACAGCAAGGGTAATGTTGCCCATTTACTGAAGAGCTATGGTTTGTCAAATTAACTACTGTTCCTTCTTTACCATTGTGTATGTAATGGGATTCATCAAACATATGTTCAATATCTTCTAATGTTACCATATCAAATTTAAGATATTAACTTGACATCTTGAATTATTCATATGACTTCTTTGGATAACTAGGAAAATGAGTTTTGATAATTTAAATTTTCTCCAAATTAATATGCTTTTGTGGAGATTTTCAAACTACAGTAGCCTTAGAATATGACATAATTCTGGAGACGATGCTTGTATTTTGTAGGGCTTTGCTTATATTTTGTTTTTGATTTTTATTTTATATTGGGGAAGTTATTGGCTGATCTTAGCATCAACTGCCTAAAATATAAAACATTACATATTTTGTACAAGAACATTACATAAAATTAAATGGGCTATTTCCTAAGACTTTATCATATTATATGGCATGTAATACTCCAAAAGGTTTGTATTATTAACTCATGTGTCATATTTTGATTGTTCTTCATATGCTTATGCTACATAAATATGTACCAATGTTTGGTTTGTTTAAATTCTTCTTTATCTGATATTAAATTTTCTCCAGATTATAAATGATAAAAATAGTCTTTTTTCTATTTTTATGTTTAATATTTTATAAACTTTATAAGTTGTTTTCTTTATACTTGATGTTACTAACTTTTTAACACTTCTTCAAGCTATACTCTGAGATAAAAAGCAAATGAAGTTTATTCAATCCTTATTTTCTGAATTGCTCTGGACTGCCTCTGCCATCTTATATTTTGAGATTAAGGGGTAACACTTGTGAAATATATAACTTTTTCATTTCAGTACCTGAAACACATTGAACATACATATGTCTACTAACAGTAGAATCCATTCAACAATGTATAATATATGAGGTATCTCTTTTACGGTACTCTGGATGAGAGTAAAAAAATTACAATCCCTTACTTAATTTCATATTCGTAATTTGTGTGCATTTACAGTGTAACTACAGTCAAATTTAAGGAATGTTCATGTGGTCACATCTAAAAGTTTTAATACTTTGTCAACTTTGATGACTTGTGTATGGTGATTGAAAAATATAGCATCTTACTGTAACTACTCAAATGGAAGCTTAGTTAGAGTTTCCTTTCTGTACAAGTAGATATAAAAATTCTAAATTAAAAAGAAAGACAATTTCTCTTTCAGTGACTCTGGAGATTTTGTAAATCTGTATGAGCTCAAAATTTAAAATGTTCTTAGCTCCTCCTGAATTAACAAATTAGAATTTCAAATCTGATTCTAGCATCTGCGTTTTCTTAAGCTTTTACATCACCACTGAGATTTGGACAGTAGCCACCTCCAATATATTTTGTGCTAATACACCTACTCATTATATTTTCTAAAAAACATATTATCTTTCTTCTATAATTTGACCATATAGTCTTGCTTTTCAAATTTCACACTGAATATGTATATATCTTCTTCAGGAAGAGAAGGGCAAGCTTGACTGTGTTATTAAAATTCATAGAAAAAGGGAAGTTTTTTTCACAAGTATATTTAAATTATATTGCTATTCCTTCATGCTCATTCTATATTGCTATTTAGGTAAGTTAATAGAATAGGAAATAACTAGGCAAATCATGATGTACATTCATGCCCAAGCACATGGAGTTATAGAATGACATTTAACTGACAGAATCTCATTTTATGTATTTTTTTATTTAGGTAGTTTTTTAGGGATGTTTTCCTCATTGTTTCTAAAAGTCAAGCTGGGAAAAGGTCAACTTTTCCATTTCTTATTTTTCTTGTTATATTAATTAATTATAACAAACCCTGCCTAATAACTAAGTCTTAATGGGAATTCTTTTTCCTTTTTCCTTCCTTCCTTCTTTCTGTCTGGTCTTGCTTTCTTCTACTACATATTTTGTTCTTCCTTTTTAAATATCATTTTATATTAAAGTACAGTTGTTTGGTTTTGAGTCTAAATGATATGTAAGATTTTAATATTTAGTTAAAATTTTTCATGACTTTCCACATTTCTCAACATCAAATATTTCAGAGCAAAATACAGGAAAATTGATACTGAAATAATCAGGTGGTTTTTTCTAATACTTCATTATCTTTTTTCTTCTAAGGAATAATTTCTGTGTAATAAAGGACAATCATCTTAGTTTCTGTGAGAAAATAATCCCACGAACCCCCCAAAACACCAAAATTTATAGATGATCAAGTCCCTTACATAAAATGGCACAGTATTTTCATATAATTTATGCAATCCTCTCATATACTTTAAATTCTATAAGATTTTTGTTATTCTGTATTGTTTAGGGAATAATAATATGTGAAAATACTTTATCCATTTGATACAGCCAATATTTTCTCTGTGGTTGGTTGAACACACAGATGCAGAACTCACAGATAGTGGTGCTGACTAGCGACACATGCATACTTTCTATTTTATAATTATAGGACTACATAATTAATCCTTTCTTTAGTACTAAAAGACTAATTCTCAAAGAGATTCAGTGGCACATCAGATTCATATAAGTAGTAGACAGTTTATTTGTTTCCAAATCCATCCATTTAACCAGCAATAGTTTACTTAATATGGAAAGATATAAGAAAGGTATATGAAACATTTAAATGTCTTTTTCCTAATAGTGCCACTAAGACACTTGAGAATGGGCAATCAAATCCTAGAGATAGAGAATGTAGTACAACACTTTCCATATGTATCCAACTCCCGAAATATTATTTGTCCAAGAAAAAGTTTTTCTACATGTTTTACTAAACACTGCTGAGAGTTTGTGGTACTTTATACTTTGCAAAGACTTTTATACTAATTTCTCTCGTTTAAAAATGTTTATTGCAGCATTATTCACAATAGCCAAGTTATGGAAACAAACAAGATGCCCCACTACTGACAAATGGATTAAGAAAATGTGGTATTTATATACAATGAAATTTTATTCAGCCCCAAAAATAATGAAATCTTGTCATTTGCAAGTAAATAGATGGATCTGGAGAGCATCATGTGAAGTGAAGTTAGCCAGGTTCAGAAGGCCAAAAGCTGCATGTTTTCTCTCATATATGGAATGTAGACCTAATACAAATACAGCAATATTATGAAAAACAGATCATGTTAGGGACCTGAAAAGGATAAGAGAGGGACAGGGTATAAAAAGGAAGTTAAAGGAGTTAAGGTGAATATGTACTGTCCATACAAGAATAAAGATAGAATTTTTAAACTGGTTGAAACAATGGTAAAAAAGGGACTAAAGTAGAAAGAAAAAAAATAGAGGATATGAACCAAATCAGGTTATAACATATATTCGTGGAAGTGCCACAAGGAAACTCCTTGTGTGGCTATCTTAAACAAGCAATAATGTCATTTTTTTTCTCTCTTTTGCAAAATTTGAGAATAGGAGGGCAAAACAGGTCCTGTGACTGGGAAGGGGAAGGAATTAATTCCAATGGAAGGGAAGAGGAGGTAGGGAAAGGGTGTAAATACTGTGCAAATACTGTGTACACATGAGACCTATTAAAATTATTCCAGGAATGGGGGGAGAGAGGTATAAAGGACAGTGGTGGAAGGGTTGAATTCATGTATGATATAGTTCATGTATTGTAAGAAAATTTGTAAATTCCATCCTACCTAGCACAATAGTAAAAAAAAAAAAACAAGTGGAGAAACAAAATATAAATAAAAGTAAAAATGTTGAAGTCATTTCAACACTATGGTGAAGACAGAAATGGCTTACAATGGTAAATGTTAGGAAGAGTTTATATTTCCAGCATTGGATGGATTTTTGTGATTGTTTGAAATAGTTATATCCCATTAACTTCACTGTAAAATGCAAGAAAAAATGAGCAAAATGCATCCCCCCATTTCCATTCTCCATTTATGATTATAACTGTTATTAGTTAGGTATACTAATGACATCAAAACTACATTATATATTTGTAGGACATGAAACTGTGCAACATTATGTCATGAAGTATATTAATTCTTTGAAGTTGAGACAAGTCCATCTGATATTATTATTGATGTATGATTAACATAAAATAAACTGCACACATTTAAAATGGGAATTGAACATATCATTCACCTTGCAGAATACTCTTTTGTTAGTTCTCCTTTCAGCCATACCTCTAAATACTGTCCATAGGGAAATAATAATCTACTTTCTGTCAGAGTACATTGTTTCATTTGTAATAATACTCTTGATCTGGTTATTTTAACTTGACTTTATTTTGACATTTGTTCATTCACACGATTATATGTACAAATAGCTTATTCCTTTTAATTGATGAAGAGTGTTCTCTTTCATGCATGTACTCTAATTTGTTTATATATTTACCTGTTCATATACAAAAATTATGTCTACTTTGGGACTATTACAAATCAAACTGTCCCACAATAAACACTATGATAATTTACAGCCCCTTTAAAGTGTTTCACTTCCTCCATGTTCTCCACAACACTTAGCACAGTTATTGCTTTTAATTTTAGCCATGCTATCAGGTTTATGGAAACATTTAGTTGTGGTTGTATTTGGCATTTGCCATCTACATAAGAGTTTTAATGAAGTGTCAGTTTAAATAACTTTTTCTTTAGTGGTAGTGGTAGTGGGTACTGAACCCAGGGCCTCAAACAGTTTAGAAAAATATCCCACCATTTGAACTGTGTCCCTAGTCCTTTTGCTTTCATTTTAGTTTTTTTTTTAATTTTTATTTTATTCATATGTGCATACAATGTCTGGGTCATTTCTCCTCCCTTCCCCCCACCTCTTCCCTTACCACCACCCCCACCGGCTCCCTCCCTTACCCCCCTTACCCTTCGCTACAAGGCAGATACTATTCTGCCCTTATCTCTAATTTTGTTGAAGACAGAGTATAAGCAATAAAAGGAAGGACCAAGGGTTTTTGCTAATTGAGATAAGGATAGCTATACAGGGAGTTGACTCGCATTGCTTTCCTGTACATGTGTATTACCTTCTAAGTTAATTCTTCTCAAACTAACCTTTTCTCTGGTTCCTGGTCCCCTTCTCCTATTGGCCTCAGTCAGTTTAAAGTATCTGCTTTAATTTCTCTGTGCTGAGGGCAGCAAATGCTATCTAGATATTTGGGTGTCTTACCTATCCTCATACCTGCCTTATGTGCTCTTGCTTTATCATGTGATTAAAGTCCAGTCACATTGTTGTATTTGCCCTCGATGTAATGTCTGCATATGAGGGAGAACATACGATTTTTGGTCTTTTGGGTCAGGCTAACCTCACTCAGAATGATGTTCTCCAATTCCATCCATTTACCTGCGAATGGTAACATTTCATTCTTCTTCATTCTGCATAAAATTTCATTGTATATAAATACCACATATTCTTAATCCATTTGTCAGGAGTGGGGCATCTTGGCTGTTTCCATAACTTGGATACTGTGAATAGTGCTGCAATAAACATGAGTGTGCAGTTGCCTCTGGAGTAACCTGTGTCACATTCTTTTGGGTATATCCCCAAGAGTGGTATTCCTGGATCATATGGTAGATCAATGTTTAGATTTTTAAGTAGCCTCCAAATTTTTTTCCAGAGTAGTTGTAATAATTTACATTCCCAGCAGCAGTGTACGAGGGTTCCTTTTTCCCCGCATCCTCACCAACACCTATGGTTAATGGTGCAGCTAATGATGGCTATTCTAACAGGGGTGAGGTAGAATATTAGTGTGGTTTTAATTTTCATTTCCTTTTTTGCTAGGGACGGTGAGTATTTTTTCATATGTTTTTTGGCCATTTGAATTTGTTCTTCTGAGAAAGTTCTGTTTAGTTCACTTGCCCATTTCATTATTGGTTCATTAATTTTGGGAGAATTTAGTTTTTTGAGTTCTCTGTATATTCTGGTTATCAATCCTTTGTCTGATGTATACCTGGCAAATATTTTCTCCCACTCTGTGGGTGGTCTCTTCAGTCTAGCATTTCTTTTGTTGAGCAGAAGCTTTTTAGTTTTATGAAGTCCCATTTATCTATGCTATCTCTTAGTTGCTGAGCTGCTGGGGTTCCATTGAGAAAGTTCTTGCCTATACCTATTAATTCCAGAATATTTCTGACTGTTTCCTGTACCAACTTTAGAGTTTGAGGTCTGATATTAAGGTCCTTGATCCATTTTGAGTTGATACTAGAATAGGGTGATAAACATGGATCTAGTTTCAGTTTTTTGCAGACTGCTAACCAGCTTTCCCAGCAGTTTTTGTTAAAGAGGCTGTCTTTTCTCGATCATATACTTTTAGTGCCTTTGTCAAAGACAAGTTGGTTATACTTGTGTGGCTTCATATCCGGGTTCTCTATTTGGTTCCACTGGTCTTCATGTCCGTTTTTGTGCCAGTACCATGCTGTTTTTATTGTTATTGCTTTGTAATATAGTTTGAAGTCGGGTATTGTGATACCTCCAGTGTTGTTCTTTTTACTGAGTATTGCCTTGGCTATTCATGGCCTCTAATGTTTCCATATAAATTTAACGGTAGATTTTTCAATCTCTTTAATGAATGTCATTGGAATTTTGATGGGAATTGCATTAAACATGTAGATTACTTTTGGGACTGTAGACATTTTTACTATGTTGATTCTACCAATCCATGAGTATGGGAGATCTCTCCACTTTCTATAGTCTTCCTCAATCTATTTCTTCAGAAGTTTATAGCTTTCCTTGTAGTGGTTGTTCACATCCTTTGTTAAGTTTACACCTAGGTATTTGATCTTTTTTGAGGCTATTGTAAATGGAATTGTTTTCATATATTCTTTCTCAGTTTGTTCATTATTAGTGTATAGAAATGCTAATGATTTTCCTATATTGATTTTATATCCTGCTATCTTGTTATAGCTATTGGTGGTGTCTAGGAGATTTTGAGTAGAGTTTTTTGGGTCTTTAAGGTATAAGACCATATCGTCTGCAAATAAGGATATTTTGACAGTTTCTTTACCTATTTGTATTCCTTTTATTCCTTCTTCTTGCCTAATTGCTCTGGCTAGGAATTCCAGTACTACGTTGAATAGGAGTGGAGATAGTGGGCATCCTTGTCTGGTTCCAGATTTTAGAGGGAATGGTTTCAGTTTTTCTCTGTTAAGTATAATGCTTGCTTTAGGTTTGTCATATATAGCTTTTATAATGTTGAGGTACTTTCCTTCTATTCCTAGTTTTCTTAGAGCTTTTGTCATGAAATGATGTTGGATCTTATCAAAGGCTTTTTCTGCATCTATTGAGATGATCAATAGATCATTAATGTGGTTTATTACATTTATTGATTTTTGTATGTTGAACCATCCATGTATTCCTGGGATGAAGCCAACTTGGTCGTGGTGAATAATCTTTTTGATGTGTTGTTGTATTCAGTTTGCCATTATTTTATTGAGGGTTTTTGCATCAATGTTCATTAAGGAGATTGGCCTATAGTTCTCCTTTTTTGGAGGTGTTTTGGCCTGGTTTTTGGATAAGTGTAATACTGGCTCATAAAATGTGTTAGGCAGTTTTCCTTCTGTTTTTATTTCATGGAACAATTTAAGGAGGGTTGATATCAGTGCTTCTTTAAAAGTTTGATAGAATTCAGCAGAGAATCTATCATGTCCTGGACTTTTCTTTTTAGGGAGACTCTTGATTGCGGCTTCAATTTCATTTTGTGTTATAGATCTATTCAGGTGATTAATATCCTCTTGGTTCACTTTTGGATGATCATATGTACCTAGAAATCTATCCATTTCTTTAAGATTTTCAAATTTGTTTGAATATAGGTTCTTGAAGTAGTCTCTGATGATTTCCTGGACTTCCATGGTGTTTGTCATTATCTCCCCTTTTGCATTGCTGATTTTACTAATTTGGGTTTTATCTCTCCTCATTTTAGTTAGGTTTGCCAGGGGTCTGTCAATCTTGTTTATTTTTTCAAAGAACCAACTTTTTGTTTCATTGATTTTTTGTATGTTTTTTTGGTTTCTCTTTCATCGATTTCAGTTCTTATTTTTATTATTTTTCTCCTATTTGTTTTGGATTTGCTTCTGCTTGTTTTTCTAGGAGTTTGAGATGTATCATTAGGTCCTTGATTTGGGATCTTTCAGTCTTTTTAATATACGCACTCATCTTTTTGGGGAGACTCTTGATTGCTGCTTCAATTTCATTTTGTGTTATAGGTCTATTCAGGTGATTAATTTCCTCTTGGTTCAGTTTTGGATGATCATATGTATCTAGAAATCTGTCCATTTCTTTTAGATTTTCAAATTTATTTGAATATAGGTTCTCAAAGTAGTCTCTGATGATTTCCTGGACTTCCATGGTGTTTGTTGTTATCTCCCCTTTTGCATTCCTGATTCTACTAATTTGGGTTTTTTCTCTCCTCATTTTAGTCAGGTTTGCCAGGGGTCTATCGATCTTGTTTATTTTTTCAAAGAACCAACTTTTTGTTTCATTAATTCTTTGTATGGTTTTTTTGGTTTCTATTTCGTTGAT
This sequence comes from Castor canadensis, assembly GCF_047511655.1. Classification (NCBI taxonomy): domain Eukaryota; kingdom Metazoa; phylum Chordata; class Mammalia; order Rodentia; family Castoridae; genus Castor; species Castor canadensis. The sequence goes on from NC_133405.1 coordinate 28,419,259, forward strand.
TTCCGCTCTTATTTTTATTATTTCTCTCCTTCTATTTGTTTTGGGATTTGCTTGTTCTTGTTTTTCTAGGAGTTTGAGATGTATCATTAGGTCATTGATTTGGGATCTTTCAATCTTTTTAATATATGCACTCATGGCTATAAACTTTCCTCTCAAGACTGCCTTAGCTGTGTCCCATAGGTTCCGGTAGGTTAAAGAAATGGGCATGTGAACTAAACAGAACTTTCTCAAAAGAAGAAATTCAAATGGCCAGAAAACACATGAAAAAATGCTCACCATCTCTAGCAATAAAGGAAATGCAAATTAAAACCACACTAAGATTCCACCTCACCCCTGTTAGAACAGCCATCATCAGCAACACCACCAACAACAGGTGTTGGTGAGGATGCGGGGAAAAAGGAACCCTCTTACACTGTTGGTGGGAATGTAGACTAGTACAACCACTCTGGAAAAAAATTTGGAGGCTACTTAAAAAGCTGGACATCGATCTACCATTTGATCCAGCAATACCACTCTTGGGGATATACCCAAAAGACTGTTACTCCAGAGGCACCTGCACATCCATGTTTATTGCGGCACTATTCACAATAGCCAAGTTATGGAAACAGCCAAGATGCCCCACCACTGATGAATGGATTAAGAAAATGTGGTATCTATACACAATGGAATTTTATGCAGCCATGAAGAAGAACGAAATGTTATCATTCGCTGGTAAATGGATGGAATTGGAGAACATCATTCTGAGTGAGGTTAGCCTGGCTCAAAAAACCAAAAATCGTATGTTCTCCCTCATATGTGGACATTAGATCTAGGGCAAACACAACAAGGGGATTGGACTATGAGCACATGATAAAAGTGAGAGCACACAAGGGAGGGGTGAGGATAGGTAAGACACCTAAAAAACTAGCTAGCATTTGTTGCCCTTAATGCAGAGAAACTAAAGCAGATACCTTAAAGCAACTGAGGCCAATAGGAAAAGGGGACCAGGTACTAGAGAAAAGGTTAGATCAAAAAGAATTAACCTAGAAGGTAACACCCACGCACAGGAAATCAATGTGAGTCAATGCCCTGTATAGCTATCTTTATCTCAACCAGCAAAACCCCTTGTTCCTTCCTATTATTGCTTATACTCTCTCTACAACAAAATTAGAGATAAGGGCAAAATAGTTTCTGCTGGGTATTGAGGGGGGGAGCGGGAGGGTGTGGAGTGGGTGGTAAGGGAGGGGGTGGGGGCAGGGGGGAGAAATAAACCAAGCCTTGTATGCACATATGAATAATAAAAGAAAAATGGAAAAAAAAATATACGCACTCATGGCTATAAACTTTCCTCTCAGGACTGCCTTTGCTATGTCCCATAGGTTCTGGTAGATTGTGTTTTCATTTTCATTGACTTCCAGGAACTTTTTAATTTCCTCTTTTATTTCACCAGTGACCCATTGTTCATTAAGCAATGAGTTATTCAGTTTCTAAATGTTTGCATGTTTTTTCTCTTTATTTTTGTTGTTGAGTTCTAGTTTTATTGCATTGTGATCAGATAGAATGCATGGTGTAATTTCTATTTTCTTATATTTTCTGAGGCTTGCTTTGTGCCCTAGGATCTGATGTGATTTGGAGAAGGTTCCGTGGGCTGCTGTGAAGAATTGATGTTGTGTAGAAGTTGGATGAAATGTTTTGTAGACATCAAGTAGGTTCATTTGCTCTATTTTATATTTTAGATCTTGGATATCTTTATTGATATTTTGTTTGGATGACCTATCTATTGATGATAATGGGGTGTTAAAGTCTCCCACAACCACTGTATTGGTGTTAGTATATGCTTTTAAGTCTTTCAGGGTATGTTTGATGAAATTGGGTGCATTGACATTGGGTGCATACAGATTGATGATTATTATTTCCTTTTGTTCTATTTCCCCTTTTATTAGTATGGAAAGTCCTTCTTTATCTCATTTGATCAATGTAGGTTTGAAGTCTACTTTGTCAGAGATAAGTATTGCTACTCCTGCCTGTTTTGGGGGGCCATTGGCTTGGTAAATCTTCTTCCAGCCTTTCATCCTAAGCCTATGCTTATTTCTGTCAGTGAGATGGGTCTACTGTAAGCAACAAATTGTTGGATCTTCCTTTTTAACCCAGTTCATCAAATGGTGCCTTTTGATGGGGGAATTAAGTCCATAAACATTAAGTGTTTGTACTGATAGGTATGTGGTGATTCTTGTCATTTAGTTGTCTTAGTTGTTTGAAGGTTTGATAGCGTGTACCTAAATCGATGTCACTCTCTACTTTCTTGGGTTTTTTTTTCCTGTAGTTTGGTGCTGCCTGCCCTTTTATGGTTATGTTGGGTTTCACTTTCTGTGTGCAGAATCCCTTGAAGAATCTTTTGTAGTGGTGGCTTTGTGGTCACATATTGTTTTAGTTTCTGCTTATCATGGAAGACTTTTATTGCTCCATCTATTTTGAATGATAGTTTTGCTGGGTAGAGTATCCTGGGGTTGAAGTTATTTTCATCCAGTGCCCGGAAGTTCTCACCACAAGCTCTTCTTGCTTTTAATGTTTCTGTTGAGAAGTCTGCTGTGATTTTGATTAGTTTATCTTTGTATGTTATTTGTTTTTTCTCTCTTACAGGCTTCAGTATTCTTTCTCGAGTCTCTGTACTTGTTTTAATGATAATATGCTGTGTGGTAGTTCTATTTTGGTCAAGTCTGTTTGGTGTTCTGGAGGTCTCTTGCATCTGTATGGGCATAGATTTCTCTAGATTTGGGAAATTTTCTGTTATTATTTTGTTGAATATATTATGCATTACCTTTGCTTGCACCTCTTCTCCTTCTTCAATGCCCATCATTCTCAGGTTTGGTCTTTTGATGGAGTCAGTGAGTTCTTGTATTTTCTTTTCACAGGTCTTGAGTTGTTTAACTAATAGGTCTTTGGTTTTTCCTTTAATTATCATTTCATCTTAGAGTTCTGAGTTTCTGTCTTCTGTTTGTTCTATTCTGCTGGAGTGGCCTCCCATTTTGTTTTGCCTTTCTGTCTCATTCTTTTTTCTGAGGTTTTCTATATCCTGAGTCCCTTCCTCTTTAATGTTGTCTATTTTCGCCCTGAGTTCATTTATCTCTTTATTAATTGTGTTTTTTGTTTCACTTTGGTGTTTATAGAGTGCTTCTATGGTTTCTGTTATTTCTTCTTGTGCTTTCTCAAATTCTCTATTTTTGATGTCTTGGAATTTCTTGAGTGTCTCTTGTACGTTTTGGTTGATCATGTCCAGTATCATCTCTATAAAATTCTCATTGATTACCTGTAGGATTTCTTCTGTTTTATTATTCTTGTGGGCATCATTGGGTTCTTTGGCATAGTTTATCTTCATTTTGTTGGAGTCTGGATCTGAGTATCTGTTTTCTTCATTCCCCTCTGGTTCTTGTACTAATTTTTTGCTGTGGGGAAACTGGTTTTCCTGTTTTTTCTGTCTTCCTGTCATTGCCCTTGGTATTGTTACTGTTCCTGTACCATGTGCAATAAAGTATTTTCTAGCTTGTAGCAATAACAATGGTGATATTTAGAATGGAAGGGTGAAAGGAAAGGGAAAGCAAAGAAGGTAAAGAAAAAGGGAAAAACAAACAAGTAAAAAAAGACAAAAGAAACAAACAAAAAGAAAAAAGTGTCAAGTAAATAAAGAGCGAGAGATAGTGTACTAATCAACAGTAAGCTAAACAGGCATTAGAGAGACAGAGAGGGGATAAAAAAAAATCCCCAAGTTTAAATGTAGTAAAGTTTCAGTCTTAATTATTTTGGTGTTAGTCCCTCAGCCTCCAATCCTGGAGATGGTGTCTCAGAAGTAGTTCTCTCATTGTCTCATCAAAGGGGAAAAAAACAAAAAACAATAAAAAACAAAACACAACAAAGTATCCCAAGTTCAAATGCCATACAATTTCAGTAAGTCTTTAGCATGCAGATGTAGTTCAGTTGTTGTCTCATCAAAGGAAGAGAAAAAGAAAAGAGAGAAAAATAAAGGGTCTGGAGACAGTTCTGTGAATGTCTATCTGAGGCTGCAGCTCACCTGCCCACTACTGTCAGCCGGCTTTTGATGGAGGCTTTATTGATTGCAGATCTCAGGGATGAGCTTAACACTCACCTAGCCCCGCAGGCTTTGTTTGTTTAGAGTTCTCCTGGGTTTGACCACCACTCTTATAAGCTTTTCCCTTTCCAAGCACACTGGGGGAGTTGGAGCTACACCTGCCTTCTCCGGCTGGCTTGTTTATTTACAGTATATGTGGGAAGTGTCCCTTCCCCCCCTCCAATGGAGTTTTCCTCACACCACCAATTTTACAAGCTTTCCTCCTCCTTGTTGCAGGGCGGGTGTTGCCACTCCTGCCTTCTCCAGCTGGCTTGTTTATTTTATTTACAGTTCTGTGAGGGATTGCCCCTCCCCACCTCTTCTGCATTGAGGGTGCCCTGCCCTCTTTGCTAAGTGTCTTTTTTTGTTGTTGTTTATTATTCAGTTTGTTTTCTTTCTCTTTTTTCCCTTGGTGGGGGTCAGTCTGTCCAGGGGACTATGCTGATCTAGCCCAGGGTTGTCTGTGGGAGTACCACGTGCTGTTTAGCTCACCTGGTGGTCTGTGTCTCTTGAGCCGGTAGGAAATGGCGTCTGGTGGCATAGGAGGCCTCCTGGTTTTCTGTTTACCATGGAAATTTTATTTTAGGAAGTATGCTTTCTGCTTCCTCCCTCTAGTCGTCATCTTGGTCATTTTAGTTTTGAGATTAGGTCTCATTACCTTTGCCTGGATTCAGTTTGAACCCTTGATTCTCCTGACTTTAACTTCTAAGTAGCTGTAATTACAGGTCTGATCAATACACCTAGCTTCAAATTATTTACTCCCTTTTTTTCTTTATCATGGTACTGAGGATTGAAACTAGATTCTCATGCTTAGTACTCTACAAATTGAGCTACAAAATCTTCTCTCTTTTTATTGAGTCTTAATAGGTCTTTATATATTAGATCTATACATGCTAGATCTATATACACTAGATGTAATCTTTTGTTGAATATATGTCATAGATATTTCATTCAATTTTATGACTTCTTTTAATGTTTTAATATTATTCATTGAAGATCAAATATTTTGAAGTATAGTGTCAAATTGATTGATTTTTTTCTTTTATACTTCAAGGTTTTTGTACTTTGTGCTTTTTATACTTCATGGTTTTAAATAAGAAGCACAAGATTGCTAAACTATTCTATTTATCTTTAGAAATCTTATACTTTCAAATGTTAAATTTAGTTCTATAATCCTATTTGTGCATTTTTATATTTCATTTTCCAGTGTTGTATTTCTTTTTATACTTCCCTTGTAATATTTCTTTTTCTGTTACTGATGTCTAAGAGTTTGCTTTCAGTAAAAGATGTGGGTATTTTTCATGTATTGAAAATGAAATATGATTGATTTTTAGTGAGCATTTTCCTGTAATGTTTTATTTAGTGGTTTTAAGTCAATTACTTATTTAAGTATATTCATATTTCTGTTTTTTAAAGTGTGCTGGAATTTTGAATATGGTGGTATTGAATGTATAGTTGCATATAATATAGTTATATTAGTTGTATGCAATATCTTAACAATAATTGAGTCTTATCCATGAAGACATCTTTTTTCTGTTTATTTAGGTCTTTTAAATATGTCTCTTCAGACTGCATTTGCTGTTTTATAGGTTATGAATATGTTGTCCAATTTAACACCATGCCATATTTGCATTCTAATTTGACTAGTATAGTTTTCCTTCAATTTCTGATTTTTAAGTATTGTACAGAAATTCAGTTTTCTTGATTGCGTATCATGCAAGTTGAGTAACTCTCTTAGTAATCCTTGTATTTGTTATAGATTACATAGGATTTTATTCAAATATGCATTTAAGTGACAATAGCTGTAATTCCTTTCCAATACAAATGCATTTACTTATTTTTCCTGCCTTACGGTACTGGCTAGAACTTGCAATATGGTGATTTGGTGAGAGTGCACAATCTTTCTTTGTCAGCTAATTTTAGGAGAAAAGTATTCAGTCTTTTAAAATCAAGTATTGTATAAGGTTGAGGGAGTTCCTATTTTACTGAGAATTTTTATTGTGAATGTTTGATGTGTTTTGTCAAACATTTTTCTGCATCTATTGGGATGATCATATGTTTTTTCTCTTTTTAAATTACTTATGCACATTAAATTTCAATTGTTATACTAATCTTGAATTTGTAGAATAATGCCCACATGCATGATGTGTTCTCCCTTTTATGTGCTTATGAATATAATTACATAAAATTTGGTTGATTAATTTTGTAAGATCGTTTATGAGAAATATTATGTTCTGATTTTTTTCATATTACATGTGTAGTTTGAGTATTAGTGTAATACTGACTTTGTTGAATGACTTAGGAATATTTCTTCTTTTCCTCACCTAAAATTGATATTGTTTCTCTTTATTTGGCAAATTTATGATTGATTGCAAGTATTTTGTCCAGTAGCTTTTTAGTTGTTGAAAATTAAATAACATTCTTCTAAATAACCCATGGATCAAAATAATAAAATAATTAGAAAGATTTTTAACTGAGAGAAAATGAAAAAACAGCAGCTGTGGGATGTGTGTAAGAAGAATTTAAGCACTAGATACTTATATTAGCAAGAAAATTCTCATATCAACAACCTGAACTTCCACCTAAGGAAACTAGAGAAGAACAAACTGCTTAAATATTTCAAAACACTGAATTATATTCTCCATTCAGATTCCCTTAATTAGAATGCTTTACCTTAGTTAGCAAACCATATGATCTCTTCCTTCTCCTTCACTCTCAAGTATTTCAGAATAAATTCAATTCATAATGACCCTCAACTGGTAATATTTTATTAATAATTCATCCCCCAATAAAAAAGGACATTGTCTTCTATAACCACAGTGCAATTTTGAAAGTATGGAAATCACATCAGCTGTATACAGTTGTTTTCATTGTCTTTGGAATGCCTAATACCCTATCCAAGATTACACAATTACATTTAATTACATGCGTTTTTATTCTCCTTTAATTTGAAACATATAAGTTCAGTTTATTTTCTCTTTCTTTTTAGTGGTGCTGGAGATTGAACTCAGAACCTTATTCATGCTAAGCAAGCCCTATACTAATCAGCTACAAACCCAGCCCATATTTTTTCAGTTTTTATAAAGTTATAAAGTGGAGTTCACCAGAGTAGCAAAGTGACTTGCCCAAGGTCACACTTGATAAACATTTTGGCCAAAGTGAAATTATCCTTTAACTCCCCTTTCAATGCTGTTTTACTAACAAAATATATTTCTCTAATCTATTATTGTAAGTGTGTCTGTGTGCGAGAGTTCCTGCATGCATGCTTCTATGCGTATGTGTGTGTGTGTGTTCCATAGGTTTCTCACCTAAGTGATCAATAACAGTTACTATAATTTACAACACTTTATAATACACTGTAGTGAATATAGTAATCACTGAATTTTTCATATTTGACCATAGGTTAACAAAAAGATCAACAGGAGCAAAATTAATTAGCATGATTTTCATGGGACCCCTGAAGTTAGCTTCCTCTTTTTCACTTGTAACATATTTTAAGGTGAAAAGATTGTTGGTAAAAATAACTTCATTAGTGTGCCCAAACAGTTTGCTAACAAATGGAACTATATGATTATTAGCTCATTGCCTTGTTAGCTGATTAAACTCAATTGTGCTTTTCATCAAAGAAAAGCACTGTTTTCTTTAAACTTGACTGAATAAGAAATTGTGATTTAACTGACATTTTAGGTGTTGTTTTTTCAGATGAACTTAACTTTCCTATTGTTGAAATATTCTTTTTCCTTACCTGAGTCAAGGCATGGTTAAAAGATGTTTGAAATTAAATAATCATAAGCAATTTATTGTAGAAAAAGAAAAATATCTTTCAAAATTTCAATTCATTCTTCCACACAAACACACAACCCACAGAAATTCAAACTTTGTTACAAATTCACATAACTTCTACAAAGGAGGAATAAGCCTCTTAACAAGATCGAATTTGCTATTGTGCACTCTACAAGCTGAACAAATAGAGATTGGTGAAGGTACTATTCATTCATCTTGCTTCTTTTTAAAAACAAACACCAATTTAATATAAATGGAAATGAGGGCAACATTAGTGTGAACACAAATCTTGATCCATTGTAACTTAATAATGAAAGCCATCTTATTTTGAGGTTGGATAAATGGATAACGTCATACATTTTAGAATCTGAGTCATCACTGTTTTTTTTAAGGTTTTATTCTTTTCTGAATTTTACTTCACATGTCGGGATGACTATAAACTCTCTCACTAAAAGTCTTGAGTGCTGATGTGTACAACTAAATAATTGTGGAAAAGTGCATAAATATTATAAAATAAAACTAGATGTCCAGCTTTAGAAAATTACATCACTTTAAATGTTACACTGTCAGAACTTCATAGCTAATAGTGGTGCTCAAACACTTGCCCTGATTTCATGGTGCAATCATAGCAGTATTATTATAGAAATTTGGGTAATGACAATATCTGTAGAGTACAGAAACATGGTTTTCTTCTAACTACTGATGGAAGCACTTCACATCACTCTGTATTTTGCTAACAGCTTTTAAAAAATATGCATCAAAATTTAATTCTCTGATTTTTAAAAGTATAAATTGAATTCCTGAAACAAACTTTCTCATCCATTTTATAGCTCATAAATAAGAACTAAAAAAAGAACTAAAAACCAAAACCCTAAAAATATAACTGCAAGTGATACAGCAATCCTTCTATTGAGTCTTTGAAAAATGGTAACTATTCCTGTTAGCAAAATTTCTCTAAGAAGTTAGGAAAGCCTCCTTTTTATATGTATATTTAATAAACAATAATATTTGAAAATATACTATAATCCCAACTTTTGAGACTGGAGCTAGACTGGAAACTATTCAAAATTATAGTTTTTTATAGTGTGAAAATATATTTTCGTTTTCTCATCTATATACATATGATTTTGGTTAATATACATCCACAAGCAGAACTTGTAACATATCATGTATGCTAATATACTCTGAAGTGATATCCTACAGTTTGGGAAAACACTATTAATTATGATAAGAATCATTTCTCTAAATTAGTATAGGAATTTACACTATGACAAAATTTTATGAAGCAATACATGAAAAATGCTCAAAGAATACTCTTCCCTATAGGAACATGTGGCTTGATATAAGCTTGAAAACTTAACTTTCATTACTGTAATAGTACTAATAGGATAGTTACTCAACTAACACGATAGTTACTCAAAATGATAATGAAATACTGAATTGTGTACCAAATTTTAAGTGCTAAATAGTTTATTGTTTGTATGCATTAAATAATTTATTTTGCTTCATATCTGTCTTCAAAGTATTGGATAATTTGAAAATACTTGTAAGTAATTTAATCAATACTCTTGAATTCAAATATCCACAAAAATGGCACATGAGTAACATATTTTCTCAATGTAATTTATCTGAAAGAAGAGTTTGAATAAATTTATTGTCCTTCCTAGTATTCAGAACCTTGTTATAATTTTGACAGTTAATGGTTTACCCAATATATAGATTTATTTATTTATTTTTATTAGCACATATTAATTATACAGAGGGGTTTCATTGTGATATTTCTATATATGCATTTAATGTACTTTCATCAAATTCACCTCTTTATTATTCTTATACTCCTTTTAAAAACATTTTAAAGTGTTTGTATTCTGTTCTTCATACATGCATATAAAGTACTTCATACTTTAACATCATAAAATTGAGCCCAGAAAACTTTATTAGTTGGCTTTATTTTCTGCAGTATATTGTACTTAAAATAGTGTTTGCTCAATCAGAATGCATTTCCTAAATGTACTGATGACGGTGCTAAAGCTACTAATAACATACTGGTTCTATGGTGTTTGCTTTTTCAGTATAGCTTTCAAATATAGTTGAGAGGAAATTCATCCTAAAAATGCACTATTCATGAAATATTTTAATTATAACTTAAAACAACTTTTTCTCAGCTTTCATATCCTAAAAGTTTGCACCTTTTTCTTTCTCCTTTTTCATCCTAAACTCTTCTGCCATACCACTGATAAATACTATTGAACACAAACTCCAAAGGACCATAATATTTAGGAAACTAACTCACTGATTTACCAAGAAGTATTTTAAAATTTTTGCTTCTGACATCAGTGTTAATTTTTGCAGAACACAGTTTCTTTACGTATTTGAATTGAATGTTAATTTACTCCAAAAATCTGAAGAAAGGCTATTAAAGACCTGATTAAGTAAATTAAGCTAGGGATTCGTGTTTGCTTATTTTTGTTTGCTAATAATTATAATAAAACAATTAAAAATTCATGAGGATTAATTTTAAAATATACCTGAGTGTGATATATTAACTAGTATGTGATTGTCAGAGCTAATACTCAGTGTTGCCTTGGTGTGTTCTTATGATACAATTTTAAAATGTCACAACATTGCTGAAGTTGTGATATTATAGGTTGTATTTTCTTTTTTTTTAATTATTCATCTGTTCACATATGCATACATTGTTTGGGTTATTTCTCCCCCCTGCCCCCCTCCCTCAACCTCTCACCCCTCCCCTCACTTCCAGGCAGAACTTGTTTTGCCCTTATCTCTAATTTTGTTGAAGAAAAGACATAAGCTTAATAAAGAAGACAAATGTTTTGGCTAGTTGAGTTAAGGATAGCTATACAGAAATATTCCTAGCATTACTTTCGTGTACACATGTGTTACAATCCATGTTGATTCATCTCTAACTGATTTTTACACTGGTTCCTGATCCACTTCTCATGTTAACCTCTGTCGCTTTAAGGTTTCGGTGTTAGTTCCTCTGGTTGTATTTTCTAAAGGGCTTTTCTAACAGGCAGACTTAAGGGACTAAAATTGGAGTTCATTCTTATGTTTCTTATTATCTGAGACAAATTTGAAGATGACAACAAAGGCACTATTACCACATGTTTTCATTAGACTTCAGAAAAAATATTCATGTGCCAATTCACTTGAACCTCATTCTGAATGTAGACTGGCTACCAAAGAGAATTAAAAAAAAATTTTAAATAAACCAAATCAAAGAAAATTGGAAGTCACATTAGAGTATAAATATTAGCCACCAGAGGTTTGTTAGTCATTTTTACTCTGATTCTGAATAAAGAATTAAACCATACACATCTACTTTGCGTGGAAACAACACAAAAAATCTCCCTGTATACCTATCCTTATCTCAAACTAGCAAAATGCCATGTTTTTCTTATTATCTTTTATGTTTATTCTTCAACAAAATAGGAGAATAAGAGAGCAGAACAGGTTCTTCCCAGAGGTGGGGGGAGGAGGTGGCTCAAATAATGTATACACATGTAACAACGATAAAATAAAATAAAAAAAACTTGCCTAATGACTTTTACTTTCCTAACTTGATTCTCTAGGTTCAATAAGCACAAGTTGTAGTCTTAATAATTTCTCCATTTATTCTGAATTCTCTTCTGAGAACATTGGACACAGAGTCATCTGTAGAGAACCACTAAAATTGAGTTGACAGGTCCTCTGTCATGTTGGTAACTAAGCTTTTCTGACTTTCTTTTCAGGAATCCCCTTGCTCCTAATCTTAACTTTTCAATGCATCACACCTCTTCCCCTAATGTTAACCAGAGACTTTTCATTAGGTCCTAGATGGTTCTCAGTCTTCTTGTCTTTCCATTCCTTTAGTTGGGCAGACTTAACCTGTAACTACAAGATTAATCTTTGAACAGAAGTCAGAATAATTAAAAGAATATAATTATTCTCCCACAAAAATTCTTCAGTTCCACAAAAATTGGTATTCAAGAATAATAAAGGAAAAACAAAGAGTACATAATCCTAACACTGCAACTGTTTTTGTTCATGCAGATCACCTTTTATATTGACACATTATATACATCATTGCACTCATGGCTTTCATATTGTTTTTGCTGCATTACTTTCCCTTAATATTACATCATAATTATTTGAATAGTTTCTGTCTTGATTGGTATTTTAATGTACTTACTCTTTCACATGCCCGTTTACCAAAATTTATAAATCATTTCACTAAATGTATACGATTAAAATGTTTCCAGTATCTTCTTCTCTAAATAGTACTTCAATAGGTCTGTTATTACACCTTTGGTTTTTTTGCTTTTAAGTTATTATGTTGAGAGAAACACCAGCCAGGCAACATTGGCTGATACCTATAATCTAGCTACTTTGGAGGTTGAGATCAGGAAGACAGGGGACAAGAACAGCCTCGGCAAAAAATTTGAAAGACCCCATCTCATCCAGTAGCTGGACATAGTGGAGTGCACCTGTCATCCCACCTTCAGGGATAAAATAAATAAAATAGGAGGATTGTGGTTCAGGCAGATCTGTGCAAAAAGTGAGACCCTTTCTCTGAAATAACAAATGCAAAAAGGACTTAGATGTTTTGGCTCAAGTGGTAGAGCGAATGACTAACAAGCATAAAAACCTGAGTTCAAACCCTGGTACCATCTAAAGGAGCGAGAGAAGAGTGCATACATTTTATGATGCCTGTTTCATATTGCCACATTGCATTCATTAAGGGTTTTTTCAATTTATAATACAATGTGAATTGAAATCCATGAATTTTTCACAATATTGGTCATTATCACTATGAATCTATTTGTGGTTTCATAAAATATCAAGGTGATTCCTTTCCAACAATATACATAGTACGGATTCACATAATTCAACATGCTCAATCATGAATTTTCCTGTATGGAAAAAATCTGTTCAAATTATTTGTTCATGTTTATATTGAAATCTTAAAGTTGTTCCTATACATCTGACTACAAACTTTAACCATCATACATGCAAACACTGTGCTATTTAGTAGAATATATTTCTCACAATTTCTAGTTGATTTTATACTACTTGATTATTATTTTATTTTAAATGTGTATATTCAAGCAAATCAATTTTATATATTTTAATTTCACCCTCCCACACACCTTTTTTGTCAGTGCTAGTGTTTGAAGTCAGGAACTTGCACTTGTTAGGCAAGCTCAGGCAAGCTTTCTACTACTTGAGTCACACCACTAGACATTTTTGTTTTAGTTGTTTTTCATATAAGGTCTCATGTTTTTTGCCCAGGCCCAGACTCAGACCTTGATCTTCCTACTATTCGTCCTACATAGCTTAGATTGCAGCCATGTGCCACCACACCTGGTCATAATTTCAATATATTCAAAAGTAAAATATTTTTACACAAACATGAAAAATATTAGGACCTGTCTTATATTTGGTTTTTTAATTCAATGGGTTATGTCTAATCCTGGTATTATAATACATTTAGAGGATATATTTATGTTATCTAGTTACATATTAAAAGTTTTAAATTACTAACAATGAAGTTTAACAATTCTATAGATTTGCTTTCAAATCCTTATTTGGTCACTTCAAACAGTACTATGTTGTCCACCTGTATTTACTTACTGAACCATAGCATCCTTGCATATGAATTTTGGACACTTTATACTTGGCTTGCAGGATCATTATAATAACTGAGAATTATGTTAATAAAATATCTGTTAAATGAAAGACACTTATGAAATGGTTACTTTATTATGGGATGCATCAGTACTCTTTAAAATTAGATCTACTTCCAGGCTTTACATTGCTTACATCTGTATTTCTTGTGTCAATACTAGCAAAAGTAGGTTTAAATAGATTTTCTAGACTCGTTCACATTGTATTAATCTTTTAAAAAGTAAGCTCTTTATTTTATAATAATTTTATATTTAAAGAAAAATTGCAAACATAGAACAAAGTTCTCATATACACTACATCAAAATCCAAATTAGTCTAATATAATTCACTGACATTAGAAGGTTCATTTGTAACAATGTACCAAATTGATATAGTGATGTTAACTGAAGTATTTTTAATTTCTTTGGAATTCTACAGTCTCTACCTAATGTTCTCTTATTCCCAATAAGTCTAATTTTCATATTATAGAAATATGCCACATAAAAGTTGCCATTTGAGCCATTTGTAATATACATTTCAGTAACATTAATTACAGTCACTTTTTTGTGGTTTTAGGAATTGAAAATAGGACCTGTCAAATACTAGGCAATAACTATACCACAGACCAACATTCTCAGCCCTTGGCTTTTTGAGATATGTTCTCACTATATAGCCCAGTCTGGCTCAAACTCAGGATGCTCCTGCCTCTGCCTCCTAAGTTCTGAAATTGCAGGTATTCAACACTACAATCATCACATTCACAATGTTTTATGACTATGCCCACTATCTGTTTCCAAAACATTTTCTTCACCTCAAACAGAAATCGTGTAACCATTAAGTAATACCTTCCAGTTCATCCCTCCCCCAGTTACCACTAAACCACTAGTCTACTTTCTGACTCTCTGAAATTGCCCATTTTAAATATTTCATATAAGTGGAATCATACAATATTTGTCCTTTGTGATTTTCTTAATTTTTAACATATGTTTTCAAGGTACATTAATGTTATTGCATATTATTAGAAAGTCACTATTTTGGTGACTACTACTGTATTATATAATATTTTTTCTTAATTCATCTGTTGAAAGATGCTTAGGTGGTTTCCAGGGTGCAGGAATTGAGAATAATATCACAATAAACATACATACATATATATGTGTGTGTGTATATATATATATATATATATATATCACTTTGATCTCTTATTTAATGGGCATATATCAAGGAATGTAATAAATGGAACATGGAACATGTAGTAATACTAGTAGTAATACTATGTTTAACTTTGAGGGTGGATGCTAAAATGTTCTCTATAGCAACAGGACAATTTTTACATTCCCATTAGCAATGTGTAAAAATTCAATATCTCTACATCTTTACGTCCTTGCTACCCCTCTTTAAATTATAGTGGGTAATAAAGAGTCTCTTTTGTGGGTTTGGATTTGCATTTCCCTAATGACTAATGAAGTTGAGTATCATTTTACTTTCTTATTGGCCATGTTTATCTTTTCTTTGCTGCAAAGTTCTATTCAAATTCTTTACACATTTTAATTGGGTTGTTTGTCTTTTGTTGTTTAGACATATGAGTTTCTTTCTATAGTATGGATATTAAACCCTTATCAGATATATAATTCTCAAGTATTTTCTCCCAGTATACCATTTGTTAGGATAATTTTTCATTATGTTCATAATGTCATTTGAGACATGAGTATTTAATTTTATTGGGAGTGTGATTCATATATTTTTCTTTAGTTTCTCATGCTTTGGCATCACATCTAAGTATCAATTGGCAAATCAAAAGGCATGAAAATATGCAGAAGACTGAAACTACACCCTCATCTCTCACCCTGTATAATAATTAATTCAAAATGAACCAAAGATTTTTAATGTAAGATCTGCAATTCTGAAACTACTAAGTAAAACACAGGGAAACACTTAAAGATATAAGCATTGGCAATTGTTTTCTGAATAGGACTCCAATTTTCCAGGAAATAAAAGCAAGAATAAACAAATGGCATTGCCTCAAATTAAAAAGCTTCTGCATGTCAAAAGAAACAGTTACCATAATCAAGAGACAGATTTCTCCCACAGAATGGAAGAAAATCTTTGCTAGGTATTCAATGGATCTTTAAGAATTAATATCCAGAATATACAAAGAACCCTCAAAATTAAATAGCAAAAGAACAAATA
This sequence comes from Castor canadensis, assembly GCF_047511655.1. Classification (NCBI taxonomy): domain Eukaryota; kingdom Metazoa; phylum Chordata; class Mammalia; order Rodentia; family Castoridae; genus Castor; species Castor canadensis. The sequence continues at coordinate 28,435,001 of NC_133405.1, forward strand.
ATTCAATTAGTATATCAGCAAATAAATAGTTTTCAGTAGTAAAAATGGTTAAAAATACATGAATAAATGTTCAGTATCCTTAGCCATGAAGGAAATGAAAATCAAAACTACACTGACATTGCATTTCATCCCTGTCAGAATGGTAATCAAAAACACAATAAATGTTGGCAAGCATACAGGGAAAAGGTAATCCTTATACACTATCAGTGAGAATGTGAACTAATGCAATCGCTGTGGAAATCCACATGGAGGTTCATCATAAAGCTGAAACTAGACTTACCTTATGTCCCTATCATACTGCTTTTGGCTATATAGCTGTAGAAGCAGTCATCAACATACAATAAAGATACTCTCACACTCATGTTTGTAGCAGCACTGTTCATAATAGCAAAGTTGTGGAATCAGCCTAGGTGCCCAAAAATTGGTGAATGTATAAAGACTCTAGTATATATTTATTCCACAGAGCATTATCCAGACATAAAGAATGAAATTATGTCATTTGCAGGAAAATGGATGGAACAGGAGGACATTATGTCTAGCTAGATAAGCTAAGTTCAGAAAAACAAATATAACATGTTCTTGTTCATATGTGGAATACAGAATTATAATGCTGCTGCTGCTGCTGAACTTGATTATAAAAGGTGAACTGTCACAATGACATTAATTTGTGGGTTAGAAATGCAAAGGTGTACACTATATGTATGTATATCTATACATATAATGTATGTATATCTATACATAATAATGTACTTTGATATATGTATATATATTTATCATAATGAAACTCACCAAACACTGTTTCAAAAAGGTGAGGAGGAGAAAGGGGTTTAAGGGAGTATAATAAAAATGGTGAACTTGCTCCAAGTACACTGTATGCATCTATGGTATTATCACAATGAAATTCCTGGTACTAATTATGTTAACTAATAAAAAATCATTAAAATTTAATCTTATACTTCATTTTTATTGTGAAAGTTTTATGATTATCATTGTCATTTATTTATATTCAGAACATTAATTCATTTGCATTAAGTTTTGTCTATGACATGAGGTAGTAATCACAATTAATTTATTTGCATGTGGATATACAGTTGTTTAAGCACCATCTGGTGAAGAAACTATCCTTTCATACATTGAATGGATTTAACACACTTGTCAAAAATCAATAGATAGATTGATAGATTTCTTAACTCTCAAATCTATCTCATGGCCTTATATGCACATATTTATGCAAGTGTCACACTGTCTTTATTGTATCTCTGTAATGTGTTCCTAAATAATGAAACAGGAACCCTGTAATTTTATTTTTGTTTTGAAGACTTGTTTTGCTATTCAAAGACCCTTACAGTTCTACACGAATTTGAGAATCAGCTCTTTGATTTTTGTGGAATCCAGACTGCTAGAATTTTAATGGACATTTGACTGAATTTGTACAACATTATGTGTAATGTTCACATTTTAGCAATATCAAGTCTTCTTATTTATTAATATAAACTGTCTTTTACAAGACTTCAATATCTTTCAGTAATTCATCCTCACTGGGATATTTATTTCTAGGTATTTTATTCATGTTGATGTTATTGAAAATGGAATTGATTTCTTAGTTTCTTTTTTTGTTTTTCTCATTTCTAGTATATAAAAAAATCCAGCCAATCTTTATGTGTTTATTTTCTTCCTTGTAATACTGCTGAAGTCATTTATTAGCTTGCATAACTTCCTTATGGAATTTTTAAATGTTTCTAAATATGGGAGCATGTTTTTGTGACAGATACAGTGTAAATTATTCCTTTACAGTTTTGATGCCTTTATTTTTTTTTATTTTCCTGCCTAGAGCTTTCAGTACAATGTTCTATATCCATGGTGCAACAGACGTCTTTGTCTCCTTTCTGATATGAAGGAAAATGTGTTATCTTTTAACCACTGATTTTAGTGTTAGCTGTGGGTATTTCATGAGTATGCTTTTCATGTTAAGGAATTTTCCTTCAATCATTACCAATCTGAACCATATATTTTTAAACAAAAGTATATTGGATTTTTCAAACGACATTGTATTAGGTATCTCTGTCAAAGTGATATATTATATTAACTGAATTTCTTATGTTGAATCATCATTTCATTGCTGGAATAATTAGCACTTGGAAATGGTATGTGACCATTTAATTTGAGATTGAATAGGGTCTGTTAATAATAAGATTATAATGTTAACGTTTGTGGGTATATAGTCAAAAGAAATTTGGATGTGCTGCTTTATTTTCTCATGTTGTCCTTATGTGGCCTTAGTATCAGGGTGATGATGCACTCACAAATTAAGGGACATGTTTTCTATATATGAATTTTGGGGAGATACAAGCATTCTTGTATCACTGAACTGGGAGCAGGGAAGATAGTAGTCAGGAATTACTCTTCTGAAAATATGTCATAACTTAAAATCAGAAAATGACCAATATTTAATTAGCTATGGGGAATGTGAGATGTCTTAAAGAGGGAATGGCATGTGCCAAGGCCATGAAGTAGGATAGACAAATCTGTGTAGAGAATATGAGAACAAGAAATAAAAACAGGAACATGTGGTTGTATAAAAGGATAGTTTAGGAATGTTTTCTTTGTTATATGAAAACAGATAACTATATTTTTCATCATTGTAGGTCCTTTTTTATTTTCATTCTTCTTTTCAACTTTGCTTTTTTAGAGAAACCATTTAACTAATGTCTACCTTTCCTGGCATATAATATTTATCATTTGTTGATAGCAAAAAAATTCCAATCCTTTAATTTGGAAATATATAGCAAATTATTGTTATCTATAGCCACCCTACAGTGAAGTAGAATACCAGGACTTCTTATTTAACACTTATCTATCTGTAACTTGGGACTCTTTTATCATTCTTTCCTCATTCTTCTCTCTGCACTAAGTTCCCCAGCCTTAGGTATCTAGCCTTCTACTCTCTGTTTTTTAAAATTGCTTCCAACTCTGTGTTAAGTTTCTCTGTTATAACAATATATAATTTCTTGTTTTTTCTCCAAGTTGTGGAATTTCCTTAAGACTTGTTTTAAATTCTACATGTAAGTTTGCTTGTAATGGTTACTATGTGGTCAGCTTCTGGCTCCTTATTTTGATTGTTAGGTGAGGTGATATTTTCCTGAAAGCTCTTAAACTTCACATACATAGTCATCTGAGCATTTTAGGATTAGCATTTATTCCAGTATTCATAATCTTCCTTAGTATTTGTATATCTTTCCAGAAATTCTAAGAAGTTGCTTATTTTTTTTGCACTTGAAGACATTTGTGATATACCCAGGTTTTTAGAGAGGCTGATATTGGTATATTGTCACAGTTTCAACACTAATGGGTGGCTAAAGCCCATATTTTTCCTAAATCTGTAGTCACTGTATTTTTCCACATGAACTGGTGGAGTATCTAAAACAGGAACTCCATTCACACAAGCCTCTCTGTGGGACCAGGATAGGTTCAGCTGCCTTGTTTGCCACCACTAGTCAATAGTTGGGCACTTCAGAAATTTTTCCTGTGTAATGCCTGCTGTTAGCCAAGCTATGTAACCACTAAGCTATGTTACATCCTGAACCTACAGACCATCAAGACCAGCATAGTACTATAGTAGGACTAAGGTCCACAAAGCTATCAGCTACCTACTCCTGAGCTGGACTTATAGCTCAACACCACTGCAATCAGTCTCATGTGCTACTGACTAAAATAGATGTCTAACTGATTGAGGCTGAGTGCTTCTCACTGGCACCAGAGCTGGTTCATAGGTTCCACACACTTCCAGTCTAGTTTTCTTAATATTTGTAAAGGAAATTTGGCACATGAATAGCTGTTTCTATTGGTGTGACTGTGGGGATATGAGCAGTAGAGGATCATACTCAGTTACCATCTTGTTCTCTTTTATCTCTTTAAAGATTTTTATTGAGCAATCTCATGCAAACAATAATTTAAAAGTCAAATGGTGCTAAAATATAGGTAACAAAGGTGAAAATTTCCTTATCTTTATTTCCTTATCCTCATCCCATTCTGCAGATATTGCCACATTCCGTTCTTTCAAGCTCTGTATTTAGGTATCCCTCTCTGTATTTCTAATTAATGATATATACTTTTCTCTTTTTAATCTTAGAAAGGATATTAAAATTCTTTTTTCTGGCTCTGTTTAAATAAGACTGGAGCTATAGGGTTTTTTTCTACTCCTTTATGGTCAAGAATGACGAACATTTTTCCATTTGTTTTTAGCCATTTGGTCTTCCTCTTTGAAAAAGTTCTGTTTTGGTCAGTTGCCTAAGTCTTTACTGGTTCATTGATTTTTGGGGAGTATAGTTTTTTTGAACTCCATGTATATACTGGTTATCACTCATTTGTCTGAGGTATAACTAGCAAAGATTTTCTCCTATTCTGAGGGATGTAACTTCGATTTAGAGACCATTTATTTTGTTGTGCAGAAGCTTTTTAATTTCATGTAGTCCCATTTGGCAATCCTTTCCATTAGTTGCAGGACCACTTGTTTCTACTGAGGAAGTCCTTGCCTATGCCTATTACTTCCAGGGTATCACCTGCTCTTTCCTATACTAACCTCAAGGTTTTGGGTCTGATATTAAGGTCCTTGATCCATTTTGAGTTGATACTAGTATAGGGTGATAAACATGGATCTAGTTTCAGTTTTCTGCAGATAGATAACCACTTTTCCCAGAAACATTTGTTGAAAGGGCTGGCTTTTCTCCACTATATGTTTTTGGCACCTTTGTAAAAAATAAAGTGAGCATAGCTGCATGGATTCATATAAGGGTCCTCTGTTCTGTTCCACTGGTCTTCATTTCTGTTTTTGTGCCTGTACCATGCTGTTTTTATTGCTATGGCTCTGTAGTATAGTTTGTAGTTGGATATTGTAATACCTGCAGCATTGCTTTTTTTGCTCAGTATTGCCTTAGCCATTTGCAGTCTTTTGTGTTTCCAAATGAACTTTAGGGTAGATTTTTCAATCTCTGTGATGAATGTCATTGGGATTTTGATGAGAATTGCATTAAACATGTAGATTGCTTTTGGTAGCATAGCCATTTTTACTACTTTGATTCTGCCAACCTATGAGCATGGGAGATTTCTTCACCTTCAGTAGTCTTTTTTGATCTCTTCCTTCAGTGGTTTGTAGTTCTCCTTGTAGAGGTCATTTACATACTTTGTTAAGTTTATTATTCTTATTATTTCTTTCTGTCTGCTGTTTTTCTAGGAGTTTGTGATGCAGCATTAGCTCATTTATGTGAGATCTTTGTTTCCTTTTAGTATATGCACTCATGGCTTTGAACTTTTCTATTAAAACTGCCTTTGTTGTGTCCCATAGATTCTGACAAATTTTGTTCTCATTTTCCTGAAATTCCAGGAACCTTTGGATTTCCTCTCTTACTTTTTCTCTCGCCCACTGATCATTGAGAAATGTGTGTTCAGCCTTCAATTGTTTGCATATTTTCTGCTGTTGTTTTTGTTGTTGAGTTTTAGTTTTATTGCATTGTGATCAGTTAGAATGCAAGGGATTATTTCTATTTTCTTATATTTGCTGGGCTTGCTTTGTGCCCTAAGATGTGATATATTTTGGAGAAAATTCCATGAGCTGCTGAGAAGAATGGATATTATGGTGTTGTTGGATGAAACATTCTGTAGACATCAGTTAGGTCAATTTAATCTATGGTGACTTTTAGTTCTAGCATTTCTTTGTCGATTTTTTGTTTGAATGACCTACCTGTTGATAATAGAGGGGAGTTAAATTCTCCCACTAACACTGTCTTGCAGTCTATACTTGATTTTAAGTCCTTTTGTGTATGTTTGATGAAATCGGATATATTAACATTGGGTGCATATAGGTTGATAATTGTTATTTCCTTTAGATGTCTCATTGCCCTTTTATTAATATGAAGTGTCCTTCTTTCTCTAGTTTTACCAATGTAAGTTTGAAGTCTACTTTGTCTGATATAAGTATTGCTACTCCTACATGTTTTGGGAGGCCATTAGCTTGGTAAATCTTTTTCAAGCCTTTCACCTTAAGCCAGTGTTTATTTCTGTAAATAAGGTGGGTCTCTTGTAAACAACAGAATGTCAGATCTTCCACTTTAATCCAGTTTGCCAAATGGTGCCTTTTGAAGGATGAGTTGAGTCAATTGACATTCATTATTAATATTGATAGGTATGTGGTGATTTGTGCCATTCAATTCTTTTGGTTGTTTAAGGATTTGAATGTGTGCAGCCGAATTAGTGCTACTCTCTGATTACTTGTCTTTTCTTCTCCTGCAGTTTAGTACTTCCCATCCTCCCATGGCTTGCTTGCTTTCATCTTCTCTGTGCAGAATTGCTTTTAGAAGTTTCTATAGTGGTGGCTTGGTGGTCATATATTGTTTTAGTTTCTGTTTATCATGGAAGACTTTTATCCCTCCATCATTTTTGAATGATAGTTTTGCTGGGTAGAGTATCCTAGGGCTGAAATTATTTTCTTTCAGTGTCTGAAATACCTCACTCCATGCCCTTCTTGTTTTTAAGGTTTCTGTTGGGAAATCTGTTATTTTGATGGGTTTGCCTTTAATTTTTATTTGTTTTTTCTCTTAAAGCCTTCACTATTCTTTCTGTATTGTCTGTGCTTGTTGTTCTAATGATAATATGCCATGGAGAAGTTCTGCTTTGGTTGAGTCTGTTTGGTGTCCTGGAGGTTTGCTGTACCTGAATATTCAAAGCTTTCTCAAGATTTGGGAAACTTTCTGCTATTATTTTATTGAATATATTACATATTCCTTTGGCTGCACCTCTTTTCCTTGTTCAGTGCCCATGATTCTCAGGTTTGGTCTTTTGATGGAGTCTCTGAGTTCTTGCATATTCCTTTCACAGCTCTTGAGTTCTTTGTGTAAGATTTCTTTCATTTTTTCTTTAATTTCTATTTTTTCTTTGAGAGCTGAGATTTTGTCTTCCACTTGTTCTTGTCTGCATAGTGTCCTTCCTCTGTGTTTTTTGTTTGACTAAAGGGACTTTTTATTTCCAGGATTTCAGTTTGATTTTTTTTTCTCAGGGTTTCCATATCTCCATTTAACTCTTCTATTATATTTTGCATGGTCCTCTTCAATTCTTATATCTCTCTTTTTATAATGTCTGTTGTTTCAATTCCATGTTTGTCAAAGTCCTCTCTGAGTTCATTCATTTTTTTCTGTGACTTCAAATGTTCTTTATTTTTGGTGTTTTGAAATTTCTTGAGTGCATCTTGTTGGTATCTTCTCCATGAATTTCTCAGTGATTTCTTCCATGATTTCCAATTTGAGGAATTTTTTATGGGTGTCACTGGGCTCATTAGTGGCATTTATTATTGTTTTGTTGGGGTCAGGAAGTGGGTATCCATTTTCTTCATTTCCTACCAAACCCTCTATTGAATTTCTTTCAGAGTGTGCTTTCCATCCCTTTTTCTTCCTTTCACTCTACTTGGTGTTGTGCAAGTGTGTTTTTGATAGGCTAGTTGGTGGTTTTAATTGCCTGTTTTGTTTCCCTTGATTTAATTTTTGTGTTGTGACTGACTTGGTTGTTAGCTAGGTTGATGTACTCTTTCTGTCCCTGGTCATGAGGTGTAAAATTGCAGTAACAAATTCACAGATTCAATGCCAGACTAGTTGTTTACATATTATAAAGAAAACCCTTTGGTGATAATATCTATAAACAGTGAGAGTTAGGGAGGTAATTGTCATTAGGCTAAGAGTGGAAACTTGGGTAATTGCTAAAGGTGGCACTAAAACAGGGGCAGGAAAAGGGAGGCTGAGTGGGTCTAGAAGTATGTGGGCTGCTGGGTTTTGTGGCCCTCATGTGTGTTAGAGTGTATTTCCCCTACTGTAGTGAAGGATGCTTTTGTAAGGATTGCAGGGGGTTGGGAGTGTGTATAGTTGGTACAGTAGGCTATTCAGAGGGTGGTGAGTGTGTAGGAGGGAGTAAGGTTGTGGTGACATGTTGGAGAAGGATAAGAGTGGAGGCAAAGACATGGGTAGAGAGTAATGAGAAGATGCAGAAAGAGTAGTTGGGAAGGAGAAGAATGGATTGCAGCAGAAGAAAAGGGAGGAAAGTGAGGGGTAAAAATAAGGATAAGGAAATAGTGATGGTAAATTTAATACAAGAAAAGAAAAAATACCAGGAACAGCAACAACAAAAAGTTCAGTCTGCTTGGTAGAAGTTCTGGAGTTATTCCTTTGGCATCCAATCCTGGTATTGGCACTTGGTATTCTGATCTTTTTGGGGAACAGTGCTGCCCCTCTTGTTGGACATCTTGGGGTGAAGATGGCTGGAGTGTTTTTAATTTTTTTCTTGCTTCTCTTGGTCTTATGAGTCTTCCATTACAAATGAGATCTCTGATGTGGTCTCACCAGGTGACTGGCTTTTGAGTAATATTTGTTCCTTCTGTTCACAGGGCAAGTTGCAATTGGGGCCTGAGGTAACTCACTGCTAGTTTGTGCAAGGTATTCAGAGCTATTGTTTCACCAGGAAACAGCTACATGGCCCTACAGCTGCAACTCTGTCTGGTCAGCTCCTCCCCCACCCAGTTGAGGCAATTCAGTTTTAAGTACTGCCCTCAGTCTCAAGAGACAAGCTCAGGGATCCATCCACCAGGGGAGGTTGGCTTGTCAACCCACCCCTACTCTCAGCCTTTGTTACTTTTTCCATCTTTGCTCCCTGAGACTTCAGCTCCTTGTCCCACCTCTGTTCACTGGGGCAGGTTCAGCATTCCACCCCACCTCTACTGTAGGTGTTAGATTGCAATTCACTGTTTATGTTTTTCAGTTTTGCTGGGGTGATCATTCAATCTGCCCAGGGTCTATGCTGGATTATGTTCCCTGGTGGATAAGTAGGGGAGTCATGCATAATGTGTGTTCACCTGTATATTCTGCAGGTTTGCACAAGCAGGTTTGGAACTGGCTGGCAAGAGAAATGGTGCTCTGCTTTTCTCAGTGTGACAGATCATATGGAGAGTTTCTATGGGTTAGGTGTCCAGGATGTCATGGAGTTCTAGTCTGATTGATGCTCTGTCTTCTGCTTATTGAGGGAAGAAAAAGGAAAAAAAAGGAGAAATGGCCAGGGGGCTTTTTTTCCAGGGCCGACACAGGCCATGATTTTCCAGGCTGTTAGGTGAAATTAAAAGATTTTTCAGGGTAAGTCCATGAATTTTATGTGTACCTAATGTGATGGCAGTTATTATTTTAGCAAGAAGCAATCAGAATTACCCAAGTGTAGCTCCCACATCTCTAAGTGGCTTCTTCAGTTAAGGAGCTCAGAAATTCTGATTCCCTACCATAACTGCCATTGAGGACCCCCTCTTATTCTTTTCCTTTTTATCCCTGGTATACCAAAGTTTCACAGTTGTGTGATTTTTGTTCCTCACTGTTTGCTGAATGCTAGACTATCAGAGGGCTATGAACATCTGGAAATTAATGCCTTCCTGTTCTCAGAAACGTTCTCAATTATTTCCCTAATTATTATCTCACTGGAATTTTTTTTCTTTCTACAATTACAAATATTCATAAATTGCTCCTCAAATAATTTCATTATATGTTATCTCCAATTGCTAAAAACTTTTCTTTTCATTCTACTTTGGGGGATATTTCATCATTTTATTTTAAAGCCAGTTTATTGAATCTTTTAGTTCAGCTATCATAGCATTAATTTCTAAAAAGCTGTACATATTCTGTTATGGTACTTTTTTTTTCTTTTTCTTTTATTATTCATATGTGTGTTATGGTACTTTTGCAAGCTAACTTGATCTTGTCTTATGGCTACAGTACTTTTAGGCTACAGAGATATTAATATAGTTTTATGAATTATTAGTTTTCTCTTTAGTTCTCTGAATTTCCTCTCATTTTTTTCATTAGTTTTGGTTCATATATTTCATATTGGAGTGTTCTGCAAATATTTCTTGATTATTGGTTAGCAGTTTCTTCAAAAGTATATTTTTATAAACACACTTTTGTTCTTTGTTGCATCATGGAGTTTTTTATATTAAATATTTAGTCATTTGGCTTTTTCTTTGGGGGATCACATAAATATATCTTGGAGATTTTCTCAAAAGTGATTCAGTATCTTCAGATAACAATCATAGAGTATCTTGCCTTGCATATTAACCTGGTTTGGGGCATTTTTATCTGGGATGGATCTTAACAGTCCCATCTTTCAGTATACTTCATATTTTTGATAGGTCATCTTGTAATAGTTTCATTGTCACTGTGATCAAACAGCTGAAAGAAACAAATTAAAGGGGAAATAATTCATTTTACTAATGGTTGTATAGACTTCAGTACATCCACTGCATAGAGACTGAGGTGGAGTAAGTTATATCATGATAGAGAGGAAGTAGAGTGGAGCCATAAGAACACAGTGCTAAGACAGTATGTAGCCACCACAGACACAGCCCCAGTGACCTACTTCCTCTAACTAGGCTCCACTTTGCACATTTCCACTACCTCCCAATAGTTTATTCAATTTTATTTCCAGAACTAGGGTTAAACTCAGGGCTCCTTGGTTGTAAGGCAGGTCCTCTAACACTCAAGTCATGCTTCTAGCCTCTGTTGTTCTGCTTATTCTGGAGATAGGTTTTTGATTTTTCCCAGACTGGCTTAGACCACAATTCACTTATTTTATCCATGCAAGCCACCATATCCAACTTTCTTCAACTGAGAAGGGAGTCTCAAGAATTGTTTTGCCCAGGCTGACGCAGAACTTTGATCCCCCCAATCTCAGCCACCTGCATAGCTTTAGATGACAGGTGCACACCACTGCATCCAGCTATTGGTTGAGATGGGGTCTTCTGTAGTTTTTACCCTAATTGGTCTTGAACTTCTTTCCACCACACCTCAGACTTCCAACTATCTACGTTTACAGGTGTGAGACACCAGTTCCTGAAAGTCTATTCAATTTTTTAATTCACTAATAGAATAAAACCTCTCATTAGATCAGAATCCTTGTGAATCTAATTGTCTCTGAAAATACTCCCCCACACACCCAGAGTTGGGCTTTACTAATCTCCTAGGCATTTATCAATCTAATCATTTTGGCAATCAAGATTAACCATCACAATCTCATCTCTACTAAAGAATAAATTTTCTCTTTCATAGGAATGAAGGTGTCAACCTGTCATTATACTGCAATGAAAGATGGAAGGGGGAACCTGAATATGAAGGAACTCTAATTCATTGTTTTATAGAATTTCAAATAATAGCCTTCCTTTTTGCACCCAAAACATCACACACATTCTGATATATTAAGGACTATAAAACCTAAGCTTTCTAGGGCTTCTGTGGGAAATTGCTTCAGATTATACTTACACTATTTCTCATCTAATCCCAATGTTTACCTTGGTCTTTGTACTGTTTGCTAGCTTTAATACTTGATCTGTCTTTATTTTTAATATTGTTCATGGTTAATATCATCAAAAGACTAGTTTCATCAAAGATTGTGTTTCTGTCAATAAGGCTATAGCTGTACCCGTCTTTGTGTTCTGGTGATTTTTTTGATAAATAAGAGAATGTTTGGGGTTTTTTAATCTAATGGAAATTTAATCCTCATTTGAAAAAGTAATATTTATGAGTAACTACATTTGTATTAAATGTGGACAAGGATTTGTTCTACAGATATTTTATTAAAATATACATAGTAGGTGCACAACCAGTATGACTACATTAATTTTATTAAATATGTATGTGATTCTATTAGTTATTCTCATGTTGAAGTCATATATCCTCTTCATTTTTTATTAGATTTTCCAAGGATTTGTGGACTTTGTTTAGCTTTTCAAAGGACCAATTTTTTGTTTTGTTGATTCTTTGTATTTTTTGTCTCTATTTCATTGGTTTTGGCCTTTATTTCCATTATTTTTAATTTTGGGTTTAGCTTGTTCCTGAGAGTTTGAGATATAGTGTTAGGTCATTTATTTGAGATCTTTCTGTGTTTTTAAGAAATGCACTCATTGTTATAAGCATTCTTCTTCAGACTGCCTTTGCTGTGTCCCATAAGTTCTGATAGGTTTTGTATTAATTTTCATTAAATTTCAGGAGCTTTTTTATTTCCTGCCTTATTTCTTCTATGACCCACTGATAGTTGACCAATGTGTTGTTCAGCCTCCAAATGTTTCTGTTTTTTCTGCTGCTGCTTTTGTTGTTGAGTTTTGCTTTTATTGCATTGTGATCAGAAAATATATTTCTCATATATTTTAAGACTTGTTTTGTGCCTGAGATAGGGCCTATTTTGATGAAAGTTCCATGGGCTGCTGAGAAGGGTGCTGTTACAGGGTGAGATATTCTGTAGACATCTGTCAGGTGCATTAGATCTATGGTGTCATTTAGTTCTAGGATTTATTTGTTGATTTTGTATCTAGATTATCTATCTATTGGTGATAGAGGGGTATTAAAATCTCCCACTACCACTTTGTTGGGGTCTATATGTGATTTTAAGTCCTTTAGTATATGTTTAATGAAGTTGGGTACACTGACATTGGGTACATATAAGTTGATAATTGTTGTTTCCTTTTTAAGTATTGCTCTTTTCTTAATATGAAGAAAGCTTCCTTGTCTCTTTTGACTAATGTAAATTTGAAGTCTACTTGTCTTTTATAAGTACTGCTACTCCTGCCTGTTTTCAGGGGACATTAGCTTGGTAATCTTCGTTCAGCCTTTCACTGTAAGCCAGTGTTTATTTCTGTTAATAAGGTGGGTCTCTTGTAAACAACAGATTGTCAGATCTTTCATTGTAATCCACTTTGCCATAGAGTGTCTTTTGATGGGGTAGTTGAGTCCATTAGCATTCATTGTTAATATTGATAGGTATGTGGTGATTCATACCATTTAGTTGTTTTTGATTTTTAAGGATTTGAGTGTGTGCAGCTGATTCAGTGTTACTATCTGAAAACTTGTCTCTTTTCCACTGTGGTTTAATCCATCCTATCCTTTTGTTTTTTGTTTATTTTTGACTTCTCTGTGTAGAAATCCTTTCAGAATCTTCTGTATTAGTGGCTTGGTGGTCATATATTGTTTTGGTTTCTGCTTATTGTGGAAGACATTTATTCCCTCATTAATTTTGAGTGATAGTTTTGCTGGGTAGAGTATCCTAGGGCTGAAATTGTTTTATTTTAGTACTCAAAGTACCTCACTGCCTGCCCATCTTGTTTTAAGTTTTATATTGAGAAATCTGCTGTTATTTTGATGGGTTTATTTTTATATGTTCCCTGATTTTTCTGTCTTATAGCCTTCAATATTCTTTCTCTGTTTTCTATGCAATAACAATATTGTGTCATAGAGTTGTTCTGTTTTTGTCATGTCTATTTGGTGTCTGGGAGGCTTCCTGTACCTGAATAGGCAACTCTTTCTTGAGATTTGGGAAATTTTTTGCTATTATTTTGTTGAGTTATATTACTTTGGCTTGTACCACTTCTCCTTCATCAATGCCAATGATTCATTCATAACTTTTGTCTTTGGATGGAGTTGCTTTCTTTCATATACTTTTCACAGCTCTTGGGTCTTTTGTCTAAGAGTTCTTCTGTTTTTAATTTAATATCTATTTGTCTTCAAGCTATGAGATTCTGCCTTCTGCTTGTTATAATCTGATGGAGTGACCTTCCACTGTATTTTTTATTTGAATGAAGAGATTTTTATTTCCAGGGTTTCTGTTTGATTCTTTTTTCTGAGGTTTTCCTGACCTTTGGTCAACTTCACTTTCATATCTTGTGCTGTCTTCTTTATTTCATGTATCTCTTTTTTGTAGTTTTTTTTTGTTTCACTTTGGAGTTTGTTGAAGTCCTCTCTGAGTTCATTTAGTTATTTTTTGTGTCTTCTCAAGTTTTTTTTGTTTGTTTGTGTTATCTTGATATAGCTTGAGTTCATTGTGTACATTCTATTTAACCATCTTTGTAGCTTCTCATGAGCATCTCAATGAGTTCATCCATGATTTCCTTTTTGAGACATATTTTGTAGACTCATTGAGCTTATTTGTCAAATTTATGATCATTCTGTTAGGGTAAGGAACAGACTATTCAGTTTCTTCATTTCCCACTAAATCTTCTATTGAATTGTTTTTTTGAGGTTGGAATTTTCTTGCCCTCTTCTTCTCTCCATCCTTCAAATTTGTGCTGTGCTTCTATGTTATTTATTGGCTACTTGGTGGTTTTGATCCCTTATTTCTGTGCCCTGATTTAATTACCATGTTGTGACTGGGTTAGTAATTAGCTAGGTTGATGTGTTAGCTCTGTCCCTGGCCAGGAAGTGTAAATTAACAGTAATAAATTCACAAGTTCAATGCCAGACCAGTTTTTTACACATTATATAGAGAACCCCTTGGTGATAATATCTATAAACAGTGAGAGTTGGGAGGTAATAGTTGTTTGGATAGAGATAGATACTGAAATAATTTGAAAAGGTGGTGCTAAAAGGAGGACAAAAAGAGGAGGATGGGGTAATAGGGGAAGAGTTGTGGATGCTATAGGGTTTTAGGGCCCTTGTGCATGTTAGGGTACAGTTCAGTTGTTGTAGTGCCAGGTGCTTGTATCAGGGATTGCAGAAGGATGGGTGTGTGTATGGTTGGTACAATGGGCTAATCAGCAGGTGGTAAGTTTGGAGGAGAGAGGGATAGTGGAGTCAAAGGTAGGAGTAGTTGAGAAGGGGGAAGTGAATGCAGGGGGAGAGAGAAAATGAAAAGGGGCAGAAAAAATGGGGGAGAACAATGGATTGTAGCACAAGAAAGTAAGAGAAAGTGAAGAGACTAAGAATAGAAATAAGAAAATCGTAATAGTAAAATTAAAAATGCTAAATAACAGAAAAAGTAAGAAAAAATTAGCAACAACAAAAATTACAGTCATATTGGCAAAAGTTATTAACTTATTCCTTTGGTGTCCAATCCAGGTGTTAGTGTTCATGACTGGGGATTTCTTAGTGTCCTGTCTCTTCTCAAGGTTGGTATTCTTGGCTGTGTGGGAAAGGGTGCTGCCCCTCTTTTTGGACAGCTTAGGAGGGAGTTGGCTGGGTTTTTTTTTTTTTTTTGGTCCTGTTTTCCTTGGTCTGATGGGCTGTTACAAATAGGAGCTCTGAAGTGGTCTGACCAGATGACTGGGTTGTGAAAAGTAGTTGGTTCCTTCTGCCCACAGGGCAGAGCAATTGGGATCTGTGATAGATTACTACCAGTTTGTGCAAGGTGGTCAGATCTGTTGTTTTTACCAGGCAGCAGCTGAATCCCTCCACAGCTACAACTCTTGCTGGTCAGGTCCCTCCAGACAAGGTAGTGTAATTCAGCTCTAGGAGATTGGCTTGTTGCCCTACTCCTACACTCAGAGTTTTTTCCTCATTCCACCCCACTCACAGAGTTTGACTTCCCTGGGAGGTTGTCTTGTCACCCCACCCCCACACTCTGTGCTTGTTCCTTGCCCCACCCTTACTTGCAGAGTTCAGCACCTTACCCTATCCTTGTTATTTGGGGCTGGTTAATTGTTCCACCCCACCCCCACTGTCAGTGGTAGATTAAAATTCACTATATTTTTAAGTGTTACTCAAGGGATGGAAGCAATCTGCCCATGAGCTCATAAAATGCACTGGATTATGTTCCTGGAAGGGCATGTATAGCATGGTGCTCCACTGTTAGATTTGGAGATTTATGCAGGCAGCTTTGGAACTGGGCTGGTGGGGAGAAACGTCAGGTGGCTTTTCTCAAGGCAGAAGCTCCCTGGGACTAGGTTCAGCCCAGCAGGGTATAGGTAGGCTTTCCAAGGGTTAGGGTTCCACTACATTGAAGGGTTCTGTTCTGTTTGATGCTCTATCTTCTGTTTTCTGTTTTTGCAATAGAAAAAAAAGAAGAAACTTACAGGGGTCTTTTTCCAGGGCAGACAAACCCCAGTTGCTGTGCCACACTGGGATTTCCCTGGCTGTTAGGTGAAATTAAAAGCTGTTTTAATGGTCAGTCCTTGAATTTTATGTTCACTCTATGTCTTGGCAGTTATTTATTTGGCTAATAAGGATCAGAATTACCCAAATGTAGCTACTACATCTCAAAGTGGTTTCTGAAATTACAGAGCTCAGGAATTTTGATTCCTCTCTTATCCACCATCTTGGATCCCTCCTTGGTATTAGTTCTTCCTTAAAGGTCTGGTAGAATTCAGCAGTAAATCCTGGATTTTTCTTTTGTGGGAACTAATGCTGCTTAAATTTCATTGCTTGTTATGGATCTATTTAGGTCATTTATATCCTCTTGGTTCAATTTTGGATAGTCGAATATTTTTAGAAATTTGTCCATTTTTTTCTAGAATTTGCAATTTATTTGAATATAGGTTTTTCAGAGTAGTCCCTGATGTGTACCTGGATTTCCTTGGTGTATGTTATTTTCCTTTTTTGTTTATTTTTTTTCCAGTTTTTTATTTTATCATTTTTATATTTACTCAAATGTGTACACATGGTTTGGGCCACTTCTCTCCCATCTCCCCCCCTCTGCTAATGTGGGTCTTTTACCACTTCAATTTAGTCAGATTTTCTGGGGGTTTATCAATTTTATTTATATTTTCAAAAAACCAGCTTTTTGTTTCATCAATTCTTGGTATGATGTTTTTGGTCTCCATTTCACTGATTTCAGGCCTTATTTTTATTATTTCTTTTCTAATAGTTTTGTTTTTAGCTTGTTATTATTTTTTTAAGAGTTTGAGATGCAATATTAGATCATTTATTTGAGTTCTTTCTGTGTTTTTAATATATGCATTCGGGGCTATAAGCTTTCCACTTAGCACTGCCTTTGCTGTGTCCCACTGGTTCTGATAAGTTGTGCTTTCATTATCATTAAACTACAAGAAAATTTTGACTTCCTGCATTAATTCTTTGATGACCTACTGATCATGGAGCAACATGTTGTTCAGTCTCCAGTTGTAGAAGTATTCTCTGCCATTTCTTTTGTTATTGTTTTCTGGTTTTATTCCACTGTGGTTAGGCAGTATGCAGGAGTTCTTTCAATTTTCTTATATTTGCTAAGACTTGCTTTGTGACCTAAAATATGATGTGTTCTGGAGAAAGTTCCATGGGCTGGTCAGAATAATGTATATTCTGTTACTGTGGGTTGGAATATTCTGCAGATATTTGCCAGTCTGTTTGATCCATGGCATTCAATTCTAAAATTTCTTTATTGTTTTTTGTGTGGGTAACATATCTATTGGTGATAGAGGACTATTGAAATATCCTACTACCATTGTGTTGAGGTCTACCTGTGTTTTCATGTCCAGGACTGTATGTTTGATGTAGTTGGGTATACTGACACATGAGTAGCCAAGGAAATACTGAGCAAAAATAGCAATGCTGGATGTATGACAATATCTGACTTCAAACAATACTACAGAGCTATAGCAATAAAAGCAACATGGTACTAGCACAAAAACAGACATGAAGACCAGTGCAACAGAATAGAAGACCCATATATAAATCTATGCAGCTATGCCCACTTTAGTTTTGACAAAGTTACCCAAAACATGTGATAGAGAAAAGATAGCCTCTTTGACATTTGTTGCTGGGAAAACTGGATATCTGCATGTGGAAAATTGAAACTAAGTCCATCTCTTTCACCTTATACAAGTATCAACTCAAACTGGGTTAAGGACCTTAACATAAGACCTGAAATTTTGAAGCTACTGCAAGAAAGAACAGGGGATATACTAGAATTAATAGAAATAGACAAAGACTTCCTAAACAGAACTCAAATGGCTCAGCAGCTAAGAAAAATGATTGACAAATGGGAATACATGAAATTAAAAGGGTCTCCACAACAAAAGAAATAGTCACTGGATTGAAGAGGCAGCCCAAAAAACTGGAGAAAATCTTTGACAGCTATAAATCTGGCAAGGGATTAATAACCAGAATATACAGGGGCTCAAAACCCCAAACTCTCCCAAAATCAATAACCCAATGAAGAAATGAGTAAATGAGCAGAACAGAGCTTTTTCAAAGGAGGAAGTCCAAATGGCCAAAGTATATAAGGAAATGCTCAACATCCCCAGCCATAAAGGAAATGCAAATCATAACCATGTTAAGATTGCATCTAACTTGTGTTATAATGACTATCATCAAGAACAAAAGCAACAACAAATGTTGGTGAAGATGTGGGGAAAAGGGAAACCTCATACACTTTGGTGGGAATGTAAATTAGTACAACCACTGTGGAAAACAGTATGGAAGCTCCTCAAAACACTAAAAATATTACTGCAATGTGATTCAACAATACCACTCATAAGCCTGTATTTGAAGAAATGTAAGTGAGGCTACAACAAAGGTACCTGCACACCTATGTTTATTGTAGCATTATTCACAGTAGCTAAGCTATGGAAATAGTCAAGATGCCTCACTACAGATGACTGGATTAAGAAAATGTGGTATCTATATGCAATGGATTTTTGTCTGTCTTTCAAGAGTGGGAACATCAAAGTATTCTCTGGAGGTAATGATGGGCAAATTATCCTTCATGTTGTTGAAAGCAGTGAGATTTTGGATGTGTTTGCTCGTGAAGATGCTGTATTCGGCTTGTCAGTGAGCCCTGTGAATGACAATATTTTTGCCAGCTCCTCAGATGATGACCAGGTTATCATTTGGGACATCTAAAAGTGTCCCCATGGAGAGCTCTTCTTTCTGGCAAATTATTCATCAGCCTTTCACAGTGTCATGTTTAACCCTGTGGAGCCCAAGTTATTAGCCATACCCCATTCAAAGGAAGGAGTGGGATTCTGGAATATCCAAAAACCTGAGTTCTCTTCTACAGTATGGTGACAATCTATCTCTCCAAAGTGCCATGAGTGTGAGATTCAACATTAGTGGAATCAGCTCCTAGCCCTGCAATGATGCCTGTAACCTGTGCTCTATGACATCCACTCCCACCTGCCAGTATTCCAGTTTGACCATCAGGGTTACTTCAACTCATGCAGCATGAAAAGCTGTTGTTTTGCAGGTGATCATAGCCAGTATATCCTTTCAGGTTCCCATGACTTCCACCTGTACATATGGAGAATTCCTGCAGATCCAGAAGCAGGTGGCACTGGCAGGGTGGTCAGGAGCTTTCATGGTTCTTACTTAACCAGGTCTGATTTAATCCCCACACCTACATAACTGCTTTTCTGGTGTAGAAAAGATTATCAAGATCTGGAGCACATACAAGCATCCAGGATGTACAGGAGACCTCAATGGTCAGACTGAGAATGAGTCTTGCTGCCCATATGCCTATGAAGTGTACATCAGTCTTGTGCTGAATAGCTGGAGTGGCCTGTCCCATGACTAAACCAACAAGTTGGTCCAGAAAGATCCCTGGATGATGGCTTTCTTTGACTCTCTGATATGCAAAGAGATTGAAGGCTGGAGGTGTGACTCAGACAGTGACCTCAGTGAGACCTTCAGCCATGTGAAGGAGTCAGTAAGTGCTTAGGCTACACTGACACAGAATCTTCAGTCTCACTGCCCTGCTCGCCACCTCCTACAGTAAATGAGTCTGCCAACAATGCCTTCCACCTGGGGTCCCTGCAGGTCACCACAACAAATGCAGTGGCATTATACACCCCCTCTCCACAACTCACATGTGAGGATGCAGCCTCTCACCAGCAAGGCCTTTCTGCTCTATAGCACTAACAGGACAAACCCCTGCTGGCCCTGTCAAGTGAATCTGTTTCTGAAGAGAACACCTGTGAGGTTAAACTGAGCACAGTTCTCCTCCCCTGGCCACGGTTACCCAGCAGTGAAGATGAATCCAGCAGTTCCAGTAACTCCAGCAGCTCACAGGATGAAGAGGAACTAAATGAATCTATAACCTCCCCTCAGCAACTGAACAACAGAAGACACCCTGAGAATATAGGCTCATTGCCCCCAATCAAGCCTACCAATACCTACATTGGTAAAGACAACTATAATTACCCCCATATCAAAGTGGATGACCTTTCCTCCTCCCCCACCACCTCACCTGAGTGGAGCACTTTTACTCTGGAGATGTGGCATGCCCAGCCAAGGTGGGCTTCACTAACTTCTGACATAGAATCCACTGAGTGACAAATTTATAAAGCTTACAAATAGCTCCACAACTCCTATATCTCCTACTCAAAATAACAAAGATGGAGAGACCTCTCTAGTTACAGGAGAGGCAAATGAAGGGAGAGCAGAAAGCTGTCACAAAGGCAACACAGCAACTTCTTCTACTATGGAACCCTGTCCAAACACAGCAATGCCCACAGAGGAATCAGGACTTGCTCCTTGAAGGCTGTAACAAGGATGATTTAAAGAATGGAATTCAGCTAGAAATCCAAGCAGGGGCCCAGGCCATGAGCACAGCAGCCACCTTTGGGCAAAAGTACCACAGGGCACCTCTTGGGACACTAACAATGGTGACTTTCTAGAACACCTTTTGAAACCAAGAGAAGCTCAATGTAAAGGCCCTGAGGAAGGCCGTGAGCAGCTAGGGTGAGGAGCCACCCTCTCCTCCTGTCCCTAAGTCATCTTGCTCCACTCCCAGCAGTGGGCCTGGTAACTGATAGAGGATGCAGTCTGATAACAGTCAGGAAAGAAGCCTCAAAATCATCTGTGCCAACCACAACAATGGATGCTTACACCCCTGTTTCTCTCACCCTCACAACAATGGGCAGAACTTTGGGGATCTGGAGGTGGTAGGCTTCACTTCCCTAGGACACTCAGACACTGACCATGATACCTCATCCCCATCAGGGACTCTTCTATATAAAGATTATTGTGATTCTGAAATGGTCTGTGAGGCCTCCACTGCTGGTATGAAAGAGGGCCACACTTCCTCCTCACCCATAGATAGTAGCAGAGCCGTTTATAGCCACAGTAGCCTCAAAAGTCACCAATTTGAATTGGAAGACAAAGATTCAGAGAATTTCTTCTCAGAGAAGAAATTAAAAACATGATAAATATAAAGGGAAATCAAAAAGCTACAAAAATTATCCTTACATTTTTTTCTTGTTTAGCAAACACAGAGGAAAGGGAAAAAAGTGTTAAAGGCACATAAAACCAGGGCCTGAAAAAAAAAAAGGAATGAAATTTTGTCATTTTCAGATAAATGGATGGAACTGGAGAACATAATCTTAAGTGAAGTTAGCCAGATTCAGAAAGCCAAAGGCCATGTGTTTTCTCTCATATGTGGAATATAGAACTAATACAAATACAAGCAGTATTTGGAAAAACAGGTTATGCTAAGGGGTGGTCACATATGAAAGAGGGAAGTTAAAAGAAGGAAGTTAAAAAGGTGAATAAAGCTGATGTACTTCTTATATAAAAATCAATATAAAGTTTTAAAATCTGTTGAAATCACCATAAGAAGGGGACTAAGGTAGAAAGAAGAAAAATAGAGGATGAACTAATTCAGGTAATAATACATATGTAATACATATGTACATGGAAATGTTGCAAGGAGATTACTTGTGTAGCTACTTCAAGAAACAAAAATGTCATTTTTTTTTTTTTTACAAAAATAGAGTAACAAGAGAGCAGAGCAGATAAAACCCTTGATCCTCTTTATTAATGTTTACACTCTGTCTTCAACAAAATTAGAGATAAGGGCAAAACAGTTTCTGCTTGGAAGTGAGGGGATGGGGGGGAGACAGAAGGGGTGGGGGGAGAGGGAGGGGAAGGAGGGAAGAGGGGAGAAATGACCCAAGCATTGTGTGGACATATGAATAAAAGAAATATAAAAGAAAACAGAGTAACAAGAGGGCAGAGCAGATCCTGTCTGGGGGGGGTTGGTACCAGTTGGATGGGGGAGGATGCAGGGAGAGTGTGTAGGAAGATGAATAATAATAAATATATTAATAAATATATATGGCAAATAATATATTATTTACAAATAATAAATATTTGTACATATGTATGCAAATGGAAAAAATGAGACTTGTTGAAACTGTCAGGAATGGGGGAAATGGGGAATAAAAGAGAATGATGGAGGGGATGAATTCAACTCTGATATAATGTAAGAAATTATGTAAGTGTCACAATGTACACCCAGTACAACATAAAAAAGAACAAAATAAAGCAAGTAGCAAAAGCAAACAAAAAATGTCTATACTACCAAAAGCAAAAAGAAAAAGTGGGTTAATTATGAGATATGGTAGGAATGTATAAGCTAAAGAGGATTTGTTTAGTTTAAGATTAGAAATGCTTCAGTATGCTTAAATACTATAGGGAACACAACTCCTTAGAAGAAAATAAAAACAAAGAATATTTGAATCAGCAAGTATCCTAAAGAATCAGGAAGGAGCCAGGCACCAGTGGCTTATGCCTATAATCCTACCTACTTGGGAGACTGAGATCTTGAGGATCATGGTTAGAAGCCAGCTCAAGCAAATAGTTCACTGGACCCTATCTCAAAAAAATCCCAACACAAAATAGGCTTGACAGAGTGGCTCATGTGGTAGAGCACCTGCCTGGCAAGCTTGAGGCCCTGAAGTCAAATGGCAGTACAGCCCCCCAAAAAATCCAGACGGAATGAAATCCAAATAAATTTAGGTATTTTGTATTAATAATTAGACTAATACTTAAGTCAATACTTAAGTTAATACTTAAGTCAATGACCTCATAATACTATTGGAAATGTTCTAGTATTTTAAATGATTTTAGACTTAAAAAGTTGCAGTGAAAATATAAATTATACTTTTCCTGTGTTAACTAAAAGCATATTGATGCCATTTTAAACAGGAATACTTTGATACTATTTCCTAACAATAAAACATTCACTTATATAATGACAAACATTAAAATTAATGCATATAGAAAATAGCTTATAATTTATCTATGTGCATCATCCAAATTCTGTCGATTGTTCTAATAATATCTTTTGTAGATGAAGGAATTAATCAGGATTTTCTTTAATCTCTCTTATACTGGAGTAATTCCTCAGTTTTGTCTTTCTTGACTTTGAAAAATTTGAAAATTATAAGCCATTTATTTAATAGAATGAGCCACAGGTTGATTTTGTCTCATGTTTCTTTTTGGACAGGTTCAGGTCACAGGTTTTGTAATAAATAGGACAGAAGAGAAGCTGCATTTGTTCATATATTTCTGTGTAGAAGAAAAGTCCAGTTTATCATTCTGCTGGTGATGTTAACTTTGACAATTTGATCTAAGTAGCATCTGTCAGATTTTTTCCTTGTAAAATTACTTGTTCCTTTTGTATTTAATATGTGTTTGTGGGGGGCAATATTATGTCTTTGTACATATTACTCTTCTAATCAAGTATTCACCCAGTAGCTTTAGCTGTTACTCACATTACTTCTTGCCTAAATTACTACCCTGATGATTGCTATATGGTGACTTTTTAATTTCATATTTCCTTCTGTATTTATTAGTTGATATTTCATTCCATATGCTAGATAATTTATGCTTCCTTTTTACTGTCTATATCAATATGGGTTGTGAATTGAATATTTAACTTGTTCTATCTATCTATCATCTATCTATCAATCTATCTCTCATTACTAATTTTTTTAGTAGGACTGGGGATTGAACTCTGAACTTTGAGCTTTCAGGTGCTCTGCCGCTTGAGCCACACATCTAGTCTTATTGTTACTAATTTTGCAGCTCATATTGTCCTAGCTCTTTCTATGGGCAGTAATTCAGAATGGCTTCTGTGTTCATTGAGATGTTTTCAACATTATTTGCACACCTTTAAAGAGTTTCAGTATAACAAGGTCTTTCTGGCTCATTTTATATTTTTCTGGCTTCACCCTTCCCTCTTTTTCTTCAAGAAGACTTAGTTCTTTTTTTGGAGCATAATAAAGTAACATTAAGGACTGATATATGGTTTACCAATATGCTCTTTGCTCCCCACACTTCTAATTAGATGAAAACCTTACCTAATACCACAATGAACCCCCACCCAGCATAACAATAAACAACAAATATAATTTTGGGGGGGGATTTTCTCCAGTATCTGACGTTCTAAAATCTAGTCCTAGAGTTGTTTCCTAGTTTCCACCTTCTTATATTGCCATGTTTTTATAAAACTTTTCTCTGAAAGTGAGAAATCTGGGTACTGGTATCTTTTATAAATTTATATATTTTTCTCAGTCTATCTCTTTTAACCCAATCTCTTAACTCTGTTAAACCAAAGCCCTTTTTCCTTGTGTGGACAGTCTTTAACTCAACACACCTTTCTTATATAAACCCTAAGGACTTTGGAACTTAGTTTGTCAAGAATAAATGAAGGAATAAAATCAGAGTATAAATGGTTTGGAATGAAGAATAATTAACTCATAAACCTAAGATGTTTCTCTAAAATTTTAGTAAATATGAAAGAAATAATCACAAGTAAGCCAAGTGGGCATAATCCTTTGTACCTCATAATTCTTTACTCAAAATAATAGAAAGAGAACAATTAAATCCTACAATAAGATCAAACTTGTGTTTTTAGAAATGTGTATTGTAATAAAAGAGAAAGAAATTGTGTTTATTAATTTATTTGTTAACCAAATCCTTAATTATGTGAGGAAATATTTCATATCCTGAGAAAAACATAGTAAATAAGACAAAGATAGTTTCACTTTTGTAACATTCCAATGGAGAGAGATAGTAGCCAATGTAGTTATACCTTATGAGTGCTATGAAGAAAATAAAAGAGGGAAGTGCTAATGATTGAGAAACTAGGCTAGAGTGAATTGTTAATAAACTCTCCCAAAAGATGATATTTAAACAGAAATCTTAATGACAAGAAGGAGAAAGTCATGCAAAGATTAGTGGCATGAATGACCTTGGGGACACACAAATAAACAATTTTTTTAAAAGGCACAGATAAATAAAGACAGATTCTGAAGAGTTAGGCAAAGCATATTGTATAAGACTTTATAAGCCATTGTAAGACATTTGGACTTTGTTATAAAGGTGAGGCAAAATCACTGAAACTCTTTTAAGCATAATATAATAAATGTGCTAATGGAGGTACCTGAGTGGACAATTTAAAATAATCTAAAATAGGAATTGAGGACACTGTAAAGGGAAAGCTGATCTTGAAGAGGTAGAAAAGTGTTGAACAATTCAGTCATTGAACCAAGTTTGGGGAAGGGAATCAGGGGTGGTCTTTGTATATGTTTGGCAGAGGATAATGTTTCTCATGGAAATAATATTTTTGGGAAAGGGAATACTATAATGTTAAACTCATGAAATCATTAAAAAATAGTTTGACGTATGTTGGGAAAAACAGGTATGGCTGGAAGGCCTAAAGCATGG
Source organism: Castor canadensis (assembly GCF_047511655.1). NCBI lineage: Eukaryota > Metazoa > Chordata > Mammalia > Rodentia > Castoridae > Castor > Castor canadensis. The sequence continues at coordinate 28,460,218 of NC_133405.1, forward strand.
AGAACTGAAATAATAGCCAATGAGACATGAAATCAGTAAAATGGCAAATGACAAATTTAAAACAAGAGATAATGGGAATCATAGCTATGGAAATTGGCCACAGAATGAAAAAAGTTAAGGCTATGGAAATGGGACTAAAATTAGAATAACTGAAGTATTTAAGAAACATTTATTATATAAAATTGTCAGGAATTGCTTGTTGACTGGATGTGGCAGTGGGGAAGAGGAAAAGGGAGCACTCAAGAATGACTACTGAGTAGATAGGCCTGAGTAATATGCAAAGATGGAGAAAAAGGTTAACTTTAATTATGTATGATTTATTAGTTATGAGAAATGTTTAACTGTCCTCTTCACACCTTCTTGTATTATCTACATTTTTTATTATTTGTGGTGGATGCTGGCTGAAACTTCCATTGTTGTCAGTGCCATGCATTCACCGAGCTGCTAGGAATGTTGGCAGATGAGGGCACTCAGGTTAGTCCCTCTTCAGGAATTACAGACAGCTTAAAGGATTCATTTTGCCAAAGTTTCATTCATTCTATGTGAGCAGCTTGCATTCAATGACTGGTTAATGAAGAAGCTACAAAGACTGGGCAAACGTTTTTCCCTTGGAATTCCTGTTAAGGGAATTACAACTACAGAGCTTCTGTGAGACAGGATGAGGTCTCCAGTAAGATCATATGACAGTTTCATATCCTCCCTCTGTTCAACTTCCTTTCCCCAATCACTCACACATAATAGTTCCGAGAGCACGTCCCAATTTCTTAGGGATGCAAACTAGGTGTTTTATAATTTCAAAAACTATTAAACAAAAATAAATCCAATTTAATTTTGGAAAATAAAGATGCTTATAACTGGGGAAAAATATATGACTTTCTCAACCACTATTAGAAAAAGCTACTCCTTGTAAGTAGTTTAATGAGAGAGTTTGCAGAGTACATAACATGCTGAGTATTGTTTGTGAATCAAGTGGAGTTTTGGCACAGTGGTACACGTCTGAATGTCTGTTGAAACTTGTGGACACAGGTAAATAAGAGAACGATTTCCCAAAATATGTTAAAAACATTGATTTTCATTTATTACATATTCCTTATGATAATTAATCATATGATTTATTAAAATGCAAATGTTAATGATAATATATATCTACTTCTAGTCACAATTTATGTTTATTATTCATTACTTACAGGCACATTAGAATAAAAGAGATTGAAATCAACTTCCGTGTATTACAACAAAAGGCTCTTGAGAGTCACATTGCACATTCCTACTAATAAGGATTTAATCAACCCTTAAACTTTTTCCTGCTTATTATAACATCAAGAAACTTGTGCAAATGCCAAAAACATAGAAAATGTTGGTTGAATTTTCATCAGCTGTGCTGCCAGTGGGAAAGTTGATAGCTTACCTCAAGTGATATATGTAAAGTAAAAGCAAAATTAATTAGAAATCTTCATTTATGGAAGGTACACAAACATGTCTTTTCTTATCATGTCTTTTTGAGAATCATCTACCTCCTCTACATGAACACTGAATATAACATAACAGTAATTAAAAGCAAAAGTATACCCACATTTAAATACACACCATGAAAAAACAAGTCAATTAGAATATATTTTGTATATATTGAAAATTGTTTATTAACAGTATAAATGGAAAACAAACTCTTGTTACTAACCAAAAACAAATGGAAGAGAATACACAAATTGTTGTTAATCCCTTTTTCTAATTTTTAAATTATTCTACGAAGGTGTGGAATTACAAGGGTGGAAAAATTAGGTATTTCTTCAAATTAATAATAAAGAAAATTTGAAGAAATTTATATTCTATTTTCCCCAATGAATGCAGATTTATACTTACAAATCTAATTATATAAATAATATATTCATATTATAAAAATTAACATGAAAAATAATCAAAAGATAAAATGTACTTTAAATTTTGATTCCTGGTAAAAAAAAGTTACTATTTTGTGTCTTTTTATGAATATGCTCTATTTAACTACAAATCTACTACATACCTACACAATATTTTATATAATGATTCATACTACATTTAATATTTATATATACAGTTTTATGCTCACAGTGTCATAACTTTTATCCATGATCAATAACCTACTTTTAAATGGTTATGCACTTTTCCATTATATTTTCACTTCATATTTTCTTCCGGTGATTACCAAATGGACTTTCAAATTGTTCCACTTATACAATGTATTTCAAAACCACCATAAAAGTATAAGAGATAGATGGACCTAAATAATAGGTACATATCTGAACATGTATTCATGTATCTCTTTAGAGGATTTTGTTAAAAATGAGATTTTGGGTTCAAAATGTAAAAATTTTGAAAAATTAAAAGCTTGCATTCAATGATCCATTTATTCATTTATTCTGTTATAATTAATTAACACAGATAAAATAGTTAAATGCAAAACAGTAAGTATACAATGCATACAAAATAATATGATCTCACTCATATGTGGAATCTAAAAGAGTTGATCTTATAGAAATAAAAGAATATTGGTTATGGGACCTCAGTATGGGGAAGTGTGTGTATGTGTTAAGTATATGTTGATGAAAGAATGGTAATGAGTCTTAACAAATGCTGATATCATGTAATTTATATTATCCCAAAGACATTTCCCTCATCTCAGAATACAGCTTTATGCCCTTTCTCAGCCAATCCCACTCCACAAAACACAAGCAATAAGTTTCCTATTCTCAATATTTTATAGCTTAAATGTAACCAGTTATAAAATTTGTGTCCAGTTTGTTTTTCTCAAAATAATGTCAGTAAGACTCACCCTTGTATATATTAGCAGTTTGTTTCTTTTAATTACTCAATAATAAGGCATGATATAAATAAATCACAATTTGGTGGTATTGGTATTTGAACTCAAGTCCTTACAATTGCTAGGCAAGTACTCTACTATCAAAGCCATGCCTCCGGCATAAAACACATATTACTCCATCTTCTTACTATAGTTATTTTGAATACTTCCCTAAGATATTTGTTTCTCCTGATTTTTTGAGGTACAGTTGAAAACAAAAATTTTACATATTTAACATGCCAAATGTGATAATTTGGTATATGCAAGCAACATAACACAATTACAATCAAATTAATTAACACAACTATCACCTCACATAATTATCATTTGTGTGAGTGGAAAGAACATTTAAGATTGTTCTCTTAGTAAGTTTCAAATGTATAATACAGTATTATCAATTATAATCATGATGGTATACATTAGATTTCCAGAATGTATTAAACTTATAACTGAGGGGTTACAGCTTGTGACCAAAACCTACTCATATCTCATACCCCAGTTTGTGGTAATCACCATTTCACTTCTGCTTCTATGAGTCTGACTTTAAAAAAATCTGTATCTAAATGAGGTCATTGGGGCTGTTTAGGCTCTTATTTTGTTTCTGCATTGTTTTCCTGATTTTGTTTAGTTGTTTCTTTTCTCTTCCATTGTATTGATCTTCTACAAGATGATCATTTAGTTCTTTTTCAGGAAACACAGGTCTCCGTTTCTTTGGGGTTGGTTAATGAAACCTTATTAGTTTATTTCAGGATGTCATACTTGCCTGATTTTTGAGTTCCATGTAATATTTCATTAGCATCTGTATTTCAAGGAATAAATATCTCTATAGTCTTTACAGATTGGTTTCAACATAGGAAGATCTTTACTTTTTGAGTTCCTAGATAGGTAGAATTACCTCAATGATGACAGTTCATTTGTGGGTAGAGAGATTGGTCATGTGGATGTTTGTTAGTTCACAGGAGTATAAATAGTTGGTGCTTTTTTGAACAGGGCTTGAGCAAAAGTGAATCCTCTCTGGTAAGTATTATTGGCACTTAATAATATTTAAGTATTAAGTACTATTAATACTTAAGTATTAATGATAGTTAAGTATTAAATATTAAGTATCCTGGGAAAAGGGTCTGCCTTACGGTCCATACTCAAACTGCATATGGTTGGCTTGTGACCAGATGCATATACAACTACGGCATTCCACGGGAATACTCCTCCCAGGTTACTGAGTAGATAATTGAGCAGATAGAACTGACCAAAATCTCAGCTGAAAGAGGCTGGAACTGTGTCACACGTTTCCCTCAGGGTCTACAGGCAAACACAATTTCTCTAGTTCTGTTTCTAAGAACACAGATATGAATGCTCTTGCTAGCTTCATGGATAGCAGGATTGCCTCTACCCCCTAACCACGAGGGAACAAAGCCAGAGCCAGGTTATATGGTTACTTTATGATTCATAGTCATAAAAAATCAGTAGGCCTGTCACTTGAGACATTAAAGGCATTGTTATTTCTAGATTCTTTGCCTGATTGTACTGGTGGTAGGACCAAGACCTAAAGGCTATAATCAAGTCCAAATTATACAGTGCTTTCTCTATGTTTGTACCTGAGATTATAATTGGCAAGCTTGTCAAATGGACATTGATCTACTGCATCATGTCTCAAAATGAAAAGATCTTCAGTTCTACCAGGGATTCACCAGTTGGATCTCAAGCCTCCCCCAAAGGCACTTTTGTCCATGAATGACTGCCAAATTATTGTTGCTGGGAGGATATGTAAGTGGGGGACCACTTCTGTTGCTGTTTCGTTGATGTCGTTTCCTGAATATCTATATACAGAAAACATGCTGAAATCATCAGGATATAGCTCTATGAATTTGGTTTCTGTTTTTATTTATTTTTTTAATTATCATATCATTCTTGTATGAGGGGTATATTGTAATATTTACAAAAGATCCTACAATATATCACAGATGATTTCACCCCCTCCACTATTCTCCTTTCAACCGCCCTCCCATCATTCCTGGAATAGTTTCAACAGGTCTCATTTATCCATTTTCATACATGAACATATAATATTTCCACTACATTCACCTTCTTACACCTTTTCTTTATATTCTCCCTTTTCCCCCTGGTACCAACCTCTAGACAGGATCTTTTTTACCTTCCAGTTGTCCTTTTTTTTTTTTAAAAAAGCATTTTTGTTTGTTTAAGTTTGTTATACAGGGAGTTTCTTTGTGACATTACCATGTATATATGTATTACAGCTCAAATTGGTTCATTCCCTCTATTTTTCTCCTTTCTACCTTAGCTCCCTTGTTATGGTGATTTCAATAGGTTTAAAAATTTGATGAATTTTAACAAAGTAAACACACTGACTTTTCATACTATGGGTTGCTAATGCAGTTTTAGGTTATGTAAATGGTTTCATGTAGTTTATATTATTTTGTCTCTGGCTTACTTTACTTAATATTATTATATGTGTTTTTTTTTTTTACATAAACAGCATAGTTTTCATTTTCTTAATCATTGATCTTCCTTTTTCTATACACTTTAATCAACAATTTTTCCCTGGTGGATACTTACTACCAGGGTCTGCTTCTTAGTACTTTTCAGGAAGCTTTATGCACTTACAATCAATTTTAATAAAAACTCTAAATAATATCATGGGGGTATATCTCTGTTCTTTTGAAATGAAACACTGACATTATCACTATCATACATAAAATGTAGTATGCTTAATTTTACTTGGCATGTTTATGGAAGTGGTGTCTCTATGGCAATATTTTTCTTAAAATTCATACATTTAATATATTAATCATTATTTTATTTTTATTTTGATACAATACACATGACATGGAATTTAGCATTTAACCATTTAAATGTACAATTTAATAACATTAAATACATTCACATTATTGTGAATAATTATTGCCACACATATCCAGATCTTACATTATTTTCTTAAATAGAAACTGTGCCAAATAAGTAATTCCTCACTGTCCTCTCCCTTAAACATTGATGATTACCCATTATATGTTTGTACTATATTAAATTGATTCTACTAAGTAAAATGGATCAAGGGTCTTAAAGTAAGATCTGAAACTTTGAAACTAATACATGAAATATTAGAGAAAACACATGAAGATATAGGCATGGACAACAACTTTCTGAGTAGGACTCCAACAGTGAGCTCACAAGATAGGAGCAAAAATTGACAATAGGATTGCATCAAATTACAAAGCTTTTGCATAGCAAAGGAAACAGTGAATAGAACAAAGAGACAGCCTACAAAATAGGAGAAAAATTTTCCCACTATTCTTCTGCCAGGAGATTAATACCCACAATCTATAAAAAGCCAAAAATTAAATATTAAGAGAACGATAATCCAAAAAATACAAATGACCAATAAATACATAAAGCCATGTTTGACATCTTTAATCATAAAAAAAAGCAAATCAGATATATAATGAGATTCCATCTGAACCCCTCAGGATGGCTATCATTAAGGAAATAAACAGCAAATTCTGGTCAGGATGCAGGGAACTGGCAACCCTAATACACTGTTGATGGGAATGTAAATTATAGCAGCACTATGGAAATCAACATGGAAAGTCCTCAAAAATCTAAAGCTAGAACTAGGATATTATCCTTCTATAGCACTTCTTTGCATATATCCAAAGGAATGCAAATCTACATATAGTAGATATACCTGCTCACCCACACTTATTGCAACATTGTTCACAGAAACAAAGCAATGGAATTAGCCTATATCCCTATCAAATAATGAATGAATCAAAGAAATTGTGGTATATATACACATTTCAGTCATAAAGAAAAATTAAATGGGTAGAACTATATGTAGATTACCATGCTAACCAATATAACCTTTTGACTGATTGATAAATATTGCATGTTTTCTCTCATGTAAAATAAGGACCATTTGGGGAAGGGAACCTGCAGGAGAGGGATGGGGCCTGAATAAGATTGTAGCACATTGTATGAATGTTTAAAAAAAGGATAACAAAACTTATTAAAATTGTAAAAAAAAAAAAAGGAAGAAAGAGGTAGGAGGGAGAATAGATTATTAAATGGGTGAATACAATCAAAGACAGTCTTATTGAGGATACATTATAAATGGCTTTTTTTATGCTATTTTAAAAATTCTCTTTTGTCTATGCCTACACAGTCTGAATATATATCTTGTGAGGAATTTGTTGAGATTTTTGGATTTGTAGATCCATGTAGTCCTCAAATTTGGGGAGATTTCAGATTTTGTTTTCTTTAGTTATCTCACTTACTTTTTCTCTTTCTGGAATTTTCATAATTTGTATGTTGTACAGCTTAATATTGCCCCCTGTAAGTATTTTGCATTCTGTTTACATTTCTTCACTTTTTTATCTATTTTCCAGCATTAATCTTGTCACATACCATATTTTAATGTCACTGCACTCTTTTCTTATACCTGCTCAACTATACTATTGAACTCCACTAGTGAATTTTAATATTCTGTTATTATAGTAATTAACTGCAGAATTTGTTTCATTCTTTTGTATGTTATTTTTCTTTTTGAGACTCTCATGTGGTTCATTTAATTTTCCTAATTTCCTGTAGTTCTTTGTGTTCATGTTTTCCTTTCGCATTTTGAATACATTTAAGACAGTTTTTGTCTGTTTGTTCTGAGATTTCTGTTGCTGTTTTTTCTTGAAATTCATTATAACAGTATCTCAGTTCTTCCACCAATTTCTGTCTTATACTAATCACCCAGCTGTAACACAATACTTTAGACTGGGTAACTTGTAAACAGTGAAATTCATTGATCATACTTCTGGAGTTTGAGAAATCCAAGAGTAAGGAGTCAGCAGCTTTGATGTCTGATGAAGACCATTTCCTTTTGGTTGGTGCTTTTGACATGTCATCATATGATGGAAAAGCAAGAGAGTTGCTTTAAAGTACTTGTCTTATACAAGTGATTTCTGAGCAACCTCACAGATGGGATGGCTTTTGAAAATTTTTTTCACCTGAATGAGCTGTGTTTTCATCTTTCTTCATATTCTTTTATACTATGTTATTATTTTTTAAATTGTTCAATTGAAAACCAGCCACCACTCCCTGTCTTTACTACCTTTGTGCCAGTAAAGTCCTCCACTTGCTATTAGTACATGTTTTAATAATGCTTAGTAGCAGGCCAGGTTCAATGTTTGATCAGGAATTTTTGTAGTATCATATTGCATGGGCTTGTGTGTGAGTTTTGTGGATTCTTTCATATATACAGCTACTCTGGAATATCCTAATTTCCCAAATAGTGAGTTTAATTCAAATTTCCCCATTGTTTCTTAGATTATCTAGTTTAAATCTCCACCTCAAATCTCTTATCTCAGATTTTTGTGAGTCTGTAGATCCCCTTCAACTTTTATGTTCAATGTTTGCTGCTTTCTACCTTCAGACAATTTTGGATTTTTAAATAAGTTCTGTTCTGCTTACTGTCTTAAGGGGAAGATTTGGAAATTAAGCTGCCACTTTACATAGTCAATTGAATGTCTTGCCCTTTAATTTTCAACCCCAGGCATTTGTGGGTCTTAGTTTTCCAAAGCATTCCTGAAGAGTACCAAAGTGTCTTACCCTGCCTGAACTCCATGTTAGGTGAAACAGAGGCCAGCAGATGTAGCAGCCACCAGACAGATTACACTGCTGTTTTCTTTCTGGTTCATAGGAGGCAACTGGAAACAGCTTCTGCCTCCTCAAAACCAATACTATGCAATATTGGGTATGTGAGGGTAGTAGTAAGTAATATTGCCAGGAAATTTCCTATCATTTGAAATCTTTTTCTTAATTGGTCATACACTTTGTTGCTCTATTTGACTGTTTTCCAGGATCCCTAGAATTTCCCTTTGACAGACTAGTTATTTTCCTATTGTTTTAATGCTTCCATAGGGAAAAAGACCTAGAGCTTTCTAATCTACTTTTTGGCTGATGTCATCTCTGAAACATGAATTTCTTAAGAGAATCAAAATAAGTCTCAATACGTTGATTATGATTTGATTATTCTTCATTCATTCAAAAGATACTTCCAAAGCTTGCTGTACCTAAGAGGCATCATTATCAATATTAATCTAATGTCAAATCAGTATGCTTTTTGATAGGTCAGACTCATATTATCTTAATGTGTGTCCCCTCACCACACACACCATGTTCATACTTTCTCTCAGGTATCACTCCAATAAAATCACCCCCAATAAAATTTTCAAGAATGTACCAAATATTAGTCATTTAAATCTCTGTGTTAATTTAAGATTCTTCTCTATTTGTTGAGTAGAAGGGTTTTTTGTTCATTAGAAGAACATTAAATATTGCTGAATTTATGAGACATGCAGATGAATTCACATGACATGTGGTATTCTCTTAAATTCAAGACATGCAAACTGTCATTCACACTTTCACTTACTTATTAACTAGATCATTAAGTATATGTTATTATCATATGTAGAAAAAAGAAAATTACTGATCAAGCTGTAGTTCCTAGAAAGTTAATATTTATCACTTGTGACTACATCACAGTTATGATAAATATTATTGTCCAAATTAACCTTCCACTTTCCTACACATCTTCCAAGATCTATATTCATGCAGATAGACTAAATTAATTTGCCACCCAAAGTCTACCAATTAATAACTTGACTGTAGGGCAAGTTCACCACCTGATTCCAGAAGCAAGAATGGGCATAGATTATATTTTCACCCTACCGTTTTCTAGAAATGATTTTTCCATGTTTCTATCTTTGGCATACCTACAGGGTCCTGAATCTTAAACTACAATTATAAATTTCTTTCAGAATTTGATATGTGCAGATCTCCAGTTATATCAGCAGTCTTTATCAGGGATAATCTTCGCTAGAAATTGGACACTATAAGAAGAATCATAAAATAAAATTTATACACACATTACTTAAAATTAATCTAGAGCTCTCTCTTAAATACAGGTGCAATCTTAAACATGTTTGTTTCTCAAACATGTGACTAGCTAATTTTGTGGGTTATTCTGAATATTGGAAAGCTTCATATGTTCTGAAAACATTCTGTTATATGTCTTTATGAGTCTCAAATCTAAGAATAAAGATTGCTCTGCAAAATTCCTGACCACTAGCATCTTATTGTCTAATTGAGATCCAGTACTCAGCTTGTCAAATCTAAGTATTGCAGGTCTGCTAGAATGAGCTTTATTCTAAAAGTTAGTGGGCTAAATTACACTATTGATTTAGTAATTTGGTTTTAATTAGTTAATTCACTTAATTGTTTCTAGGTCTGTCATGACATTTAAAAATGGGGTTGTAGAAATTTATTTCACATTGTGAAGTATTTTTTTAAAACTCATCACTTCTACTCTGAAACTGTGTAGAAGTATTAGTCAAATGAATCTTTTACAATTGATTTTTACATGCAAGTTTGTTTTAAAGAGTTAGTGCCTTCAACAAAGTTGTTTAACAATAGACATAAAAACTCTCATGTGTTGTAGTGTTATAATAGGTCAATTGTGTATAATAATCATTTTTATAGATTCTTAAAATCCATTTATAGTGACAGAGACCTCACTTTAATAAATTTCACTATTTTGCCATTGTTCTTCATACAATAATAGCTCTCACCACTATCAAAATTATTGTTTATGAAAAATATTGAATATAAGGCATGATACACAGTACAGTTTCATCATGCCCCTGTCAACTGCATTAGCTTTATTTTTCATCCACTTCAAAGCAAATGTACAAAGAGGCATAATTACCCAGAACTGAAAATGTTTTCCAAATTTCTGGAAATTTGGAAAATTTCCAGAAAATTTAATTAAATTAATTTTAATTTTAATTAAAAAATTACTGACCAAGATGAGTATTGGACTATGTGATTTGATTTTAAGTAAGAAAAGGAAAAACGGTATTTTGAGGCCCACTTGGATAAACTATGAGTATAAAATGATATTTACAGCTCAGAAACAGTCCTTGTGATTAATCACATGAAAATTGTTTAGTATTAGGTCTCAGCAGAGTATCTACATAATGCTTCCAACACATCACTAGGTGCAATTTGGCCTGCTGATCTTCAAAAGTTAGTAGAAAATCAGTAAACTCAGGAGAGTAAACTCTTCCTTATGCCTCTTACAAGGTGTTGATCAGGCTCAAACAGCTGATCTATTTCCCCTCATGGAAATTCCAAGATCAATTGTGCTGGACCTAGTTATAACAGTAACAGTTCATGGATATCTGCTCTCCTAAAATGCCCAATAAAGGCATTACACTTTGATCAGAATTTTCAAGTTTGAATAGTCAAATTTGTGTTTTTCCAAATTTCCAATTTATTTTAAATTTGAATTTAGAGTAAGAGAAAACTACAGCAAAATAATAATAATAACCATAGATGTCATATATTTGTACCTTAATATAAGAAAACTGAGTGTGAGACTGCTAGTTAGTTCCAAGGATGAATACCAAATTCATTTTTGTTCCAAACCTTAAAATGCACTGTCTCAGTCAGTGTGAGCTACCATAACAAAATACCACAGACTGTAAGACTGTGGTCTTACAGTCTTTAGTGGTATAGACCACTAAACTATAAGAAATTTATTTCTTATAGTTTAGGAGGCTAAAAGTCTGTGATCAGCATGATTTGGTTTTGGGGAACAGACTATTCCTTTCTTGCACAGGCTAGCCTTCTTAGTTCTCATGTGGTAGACAGAAGTCTCCCTTTATGTCTTGAACAGAGCATTAATCCTTTGATGTGGCTCCACTTTCATGATCTCACCTATTCCTAATTACCTCCTAATGGCCCTGTCTCTTAGTATTATCACATTGAGATTTATGGGTTTAACATACAAATTTGGAGGGGGACAGAAACATTCAGTCATAATTGAAGAACATAAACCTAAGACAGCATTGTGTTTTCTTCCATACAAGAGTTTCTAAAATATATTGTGAATAATCCACAAACTACAGCAAAAAAAAAAAAAAACTGCATACGTACTTGTTCTGCAGTGAAATGTCTGTGGCAAATAAGTGCAAACTATATTTCCTTCAGAGAAATTCAAAATGCATGTTGTCTTGTAATCTGTGAGATATCTTGCAGAAAAGAAATCCACTTTCCTTTAGTGATTTCTACACTTGTATTATTAGACACTTTTCCACGGAACACATTTTGAGAATTGTTAGTTTCTGCCAGTTGTATTCTGTTCTCCCAGCATATTTTCTATGTGGGATACTGAATACACATTTTGGGAAATTTGGGTAAGTTACAATGTTACATTGCCAGCAAGAGTGAACACAAAGGAGAAAGGTTAATTGGATGATATTTGTGATTTTGTGAGTGGATGAAAAATAAAGCTAATGCAGTTGACAGGGGCACGATGAAACTGTACCATGTAACATGCCTTATATTCAACATTTTTCATAAACAATAATTTCTTCTTCTTGAAAATTTATCCTAGTAACTTAGCTCCAATAAATAAATAAATACATCAGTGTTGCATTGTTTAGACATCCACTAGACTGAAATATTATAATTTAGACATTTATCATACAACATTTCTTCCTTTTAAAAATAAGTTTTTGAGAATATACTCATACAAGTCAAAAGCATTTGTGCAAGACATGTGGTATTTTTTTAATCAAGTAAATTGGGAAAGGTATTTGCTTTCACAAACCATGTAACTTCATTGGGGGTAATGTATCTAATGCATAATATAAGTCTAATCAGAACTGTCACTATGAATCCCCCCTGTGTAATGAATACATCCTAATAAAAATGTATTAAAATAAAGAAAAAAAACTATGTAACTTCCTACTCTTGTTTTTATATATAAGCAATGTATATATATTGAAGGAATATGTTTACAGCATTTTATTACTATATTTTCCACATTTAGATTCATTCCTCAATGCATTTTTCATTATTATTTACACATATATGAAACTATTACTATGCATACTAATAAATTGTAGATATAGACAGACAGATAAATAGAATTTTTGCATCCTATTTTTAATTCATTTATCCAGAAGATAAATGATAGGATATCCTAAGATACTCTACCCAGCAAAACTATCATTCAAAATACATGGAGCAATAAAAGTCTTCCATGATAAGCAGAAACTAAATCAATATATGACCACCAAGCCACCACTGCAAAAGATTCTCCAAGGAATTCTCCACTCAGAAAGTGAAAGCAAACAAAACAATGAAAGGGCAGGCAATACCAAACCACAGGAGAAGAAAAAGCAAGAAAGTAGAGAGTAACACTGATTCAGCTGCACACAATCAAACCCTTAAACAACGAAGACAACTAAATGACAGAGATCACCACGTACTTATCAATACTAACACTGAATGTTAATGGACTAAATTCCCCCATCAAAAGACACTGATTGTCAAACTGGATTAAAAAGGAAGATCCAACAATCTGTTGCCTACAAGAGATCCACCTCATTGACAGAAATAAGTGCTGGTTGAGAGTGAAAGGCTGGAAGAAGATTTACCAAGCCAATGTCCCCCAAAAACAGGCAGAGGTAGCAATACTTATCTTGGACATAGACATCAAAATTACATTGATCAAATGAGATAAAGAAGGACACTCCATAATAATAAAAGGGGAAATACACCAAAAGGAAATAACAATTATCAACCTATATGCACCCAACATCAATGTACCCAATTTCATCAAACATACTCTGAAGGACCCAAAGAGATATATAAACTCCAACACAGTGGTAGTGGGAGACCTTAATACACCCCTATCACCAACAGATAGGTCATCCAAATAAAAAATCAATAAAAAATCCTAGAACTAAATCATACTGTAGATCAAATGGACCTAGCTGATGTCTACAGAATATTTCATCCAACTGCTGTACAATATATATTCTTCTCAGCAGCTCATGGAACCTTCTCCAAAACTGATCATATCTTAGGGAACAAAGCAAGCTTCAGCAAATATAAGAAAATAGAAAAAATCCCAAGCATTTTATCTGACCACAATGCACTAAAACTAGAAATCAACAACAAAAACAGCAGTAAAAAACATGCAAACCATTGGAGGTTGAACCACACATTGCTCAATGATCAATGGGTCACAGATGAAATAAAAGAGGAAATTAAAACATTCCTAGAAATTAATGAAAATGAAAACACAACCTACAAAAACCTATGGGAGAAAGAAAAGGCAGTCCTAAGAAAAAAGTTTATAGCCATGAGTGCATATATTAAGAGATCAGAAAGATCTCAAATCAATGATCTTGCATTATAGCTCAAACTCCTAGAAAAACAAAAATAAGCAAATCCCAAAACAAGCAGAAGGAGAGAAATAACTAAAATAAGGGCTGAAATCAATGAAATAGAAACAAACAAACAAAAAAATACAAAGAATGGATGAAACAAAAAGCTGGTTCTTTGAAAAAATAAATAAGATTGACAAACCCCTAGCAAACCTGACTAAAAAGAGGAGAGAAAAAACCCAAATCAATAAAACAAGAAATACAAAAGAAGAGATGACAACAAATACCATGGAAAAACAGGAAATCATCACAGACTACTTTGAGAGCCTATACTCTAATGAATTTGAAAATTTTGAAGAAATGGACAGATTTCTAGAAACTTACGACTATCCAAAACGGAACCAAGAGCATATGAATCACCTGAATGTATCTATAACACAAAACAAAATTGAAGCAGCAATTAAGAGTCTCCCAAAAAAGAAAAGTCCAGAACCTGATGGATTCTCTGCTGAATTCTATCAGACCTTTAAAGAACTAATATCAACCCTCCTAAAACTATCCCATGAAATAGAAAGGGAAGAAACACTGTCTAACTCAGTTTATGAAGCCAATATTACTCTCATCCCAAAACCAGACAAAGACACCTCCAAAAAAGGAGAACTATATGCCAATATCCTTAATGAATATCAATGCAAAAATCCTCAATAAAATAATTGCAAGCTTAATCCAACAACACATTAGAGAGATCATACACCATCACAAAGTAGCCTTCATCCCTGGGATGCAGGGGTGGGACAACATATGCAAATCTATAAATGTAATACAGTACATTAATAGAAGAAAAGACAAAAAAACCACTTGATCATCTCAATACATGCAGAAGAAAGCCTTTGACAAGATCCAACACCACTTCATGATAAAAGCTCTAAGAAAACTAGGAATAGAAGGAATGATAAAGTGAGAGCACACAAGGGAGGTATGAGGATAGGTAAGACATCCAAAAATCTAGATAGCATTTGTTGCCCTTAATGCAGAGAAACTAATGCAGATACTTTAAAAAGACAGAGGCCAATAGGAGAAGGGAACCAGGAACTAGAGAAAAGGATAGTTTGAGAAGAATTAATTTAGAAGGTAACACATGCCCAGAAAAGCAATGCGAGTCAACTCCCTGTATAGCTAGCAAAAACCCTTGATCCTTCCTATTATTTCTTATACTCTCTCTTCAATAAAATTAGAGATAAGGGCAAAATAGTTTCTGCCTGAGACCTAGGGGGTAGTGGGGAGAGAGAGGGAGGGGGTGGGGGAGTACAGAGGGGGTGGGGGGAAGGGGGGAGAAATAACCCAAACATTGTATGCATATATGAATAAAAGAGAAAAAGAAGAAGGAATGTACCTCAACATTGTAAAGGCTATATATGACAAACCTAGAGCCAGCATCATACTTAATGGTGAAAAACTGAAACCATTCTCCCTAAAATCAGGAACAAGACAAGGGTACCCATTATCCCCACTCCTACTAAACATAGTACTTAATTTCTAGTCAGAGCAATTAGGCAAGAAGAAGAAATAAAAGGAATACAAATAGGTAAAGAAACTGTCAAAATATCCTTATTTGAGATGATATGTCCTATACCTTAAAGACCCAACAAACTCTACTCAAAAACACTTAGACACCATAAACAGCTATAGCAGGATACAAAATCAACATATAAAAATCATTCGTTTTTCTATACACCAACAACGAACAAACTGAGAAGGAATATATGGAAACAGTTCCATTCACAATAGCCTCAAAAAAAATCAAATACCTAGGAGTAAACTTAACAAAGGATGTGAATGACCTCTACAAGGAGAATTACAAACCGCTGAAGAAAGAGACTGAGGACGACTACAGAAGATGGAAAGATCTCCTGTGCTCATGCATTGGTAGAATCAACATAGTAAAAATCTACATGTTTAATGCAATTTGCATCAAAATCCCAATGACTTTCATCACAGAGATTGAAAAATCTACCCTAAAGTTCATTTGGATACACAACACACCGCAATTGTCAAGGCAATACTCAGCAAAAAGAGCAATGCTGGAGATATCACAATACCTGACTTCAAACTATATTACAAAGCAATAGCAATAAAAACAGCAAGGTACTGGCACAAAAACAGACATGAAGAGCAGTGGAACTGAATAGAGGACCCGGATATGAATCCATACAACTATACCCACCTCATTTTTGACAAAAGGGCAAAAATATATGATGGAGAAAAGACAGCCTCTTCAACAAATGTTGCTGGGAAAAGTGGTTATCTAACTGCAAAAAACTAAAACTAGATGCATGTCTGTCACCATGTACTAGTATGAACTCAAAATGGATCAAGGAAATTAATATCAGACCCGAAACTCTGAGGTTAGTACAGGAAGGAGCAGGAAATACTCTGGAACGAATAGGTATAGTCAAGGACTTCCTCAATAGAACTCCAGGAGCTCAGCAACTAAGAGAAAGAATGGACAAATGGGATTTCATAAATTTAAAAAGCTTCTGAACAACAAAAGAAATGGTCTCTAAACTGAAGAGACCACCCACAGAGTGGAAGAAAATATTTGCCAGCTATAGATCAAATGACTGATATGCAGTATACACAGGGAACTTAAGAAACTAAACTCTCCCCAAATCAATGAACCAATTAAGAAATAGGCAACTGAACTAAACAAAACTTTCCCAAAAAAAAGAAATTCAAATGACCAAAAAACACATGAAAAAATGCTCACCATCTCTAGCCATAAAGGAAATGCAAATCAAAACCACACTAAGATTCCACCTCACCCTGTTAGAATAGCCAACATCGAAAACACCATGAACAACATGTATTGGCGAGGATGTGGGGGAAAAGGAACGCTTATACACTGTTGGTGGGAATGCAAGCTGTTACAACAACTCTGGAAAAAAATTTGGAGGCTTCTTAAAAATCTAAACATAGATCTGCCATATGATCCAGCAATCCCACTCCTGGGGATATACCCAAAGAAGGCAACACAGTTTACTCTAAAGGCATCTGCACACCCATGTTTATTGCAGCACTATTCATAATAGCCAAGTTATGGAAACAATCAAGATGCCCCACTATTGATGAATGGTTCAAGAAAATGTGGTATTTATACACAATGGAATTTTACTCAGCCATGAAGAAGAATGGATCTTATCATTTGCAAATAAATGATGGAACTGGAGAACATCATTCTGAGCGAGGTTAGCCAGGCTTAGAAGACCAAAAATCTTATGTTCTCCCTCATATGCAGACTTTAGATCTAGGGCAAATATAGCAATGTGGTTGGACTGGGGTCACATGACAAGGGGAGAGCACATACAGGAGATATGGGAATAGGTAGAGTACCCAAAAAACTGAAAGTGTTTGATGTCTCCACTCCAGAGGAACTAACACAGAAACCTTAAAGTTACAGAAGTCAACATGAGAAGGGGATCAGGAACTAGTGTAAAGATCAGTTAGAGATAAATCAACTTGGGTTGTAACACATTTTTACATGAAAGCAATGGTAGGAATCTCTCTGTATAGCTATCCTTAACTCAACTAGCAAAAACGCTGTATCTTCTTTATTATTCTTATGTCTTCTCTTCAGCAAAATCAGAGATAAAGGCAGAACAGGTTCTGCCTGGAAGGGATGGGGGAGGGGGAAGAGGATGAGGGTGAGGGGCCAGGGGAAGAAATGACCCAAACAATGTACACACATGTGAATAAATGAATAATAATTAAAAATATTAGGAATTAGAGAAAGCATAAGGAAACTAAGAAAATAATATGTTTTCTCTTGTGTCTTATATATTTGAAACTATTTATGGTGCTGTATTTTAGATTTTTGAAATAATTAAGATGGATTTGACATGTAAGAGGAAACTCTCAACAGGGAGGACCAAGCTCTGGACTAAAGAATCTAATGTGGACACCCTCTCTTGAGTCTCCTCCCAGCTCTGGAGGCTGTACTATTTGCTACTTTTCTATTGCAATAAACTCTCCTGGTTTACCAACAAAAAAAGAATGCAATGCATGTTAAATAGTTTCCAGTAAGTGGTTCATCTTTTACCTGAGTTGTACATTTACCATTTTATTCCAATGTTTACCTTAAAAACGAAAGCAGTTCCTCTTAGTCTTCAAATACATAAAACAAAAGCTCACTATATCATTTGTTTTTATGAGCAAAAATGCAGCACAAAATGCATACAGTAGCTTGTGTATAACTTTTGGAAGCAAGCCAAGGTACATTTCAATCCCAGCTCCTTCACCGACTAGCTATGTAATTGGCTGAATTGCCTTGAACTTACTATACCTCTCTTTCCTAATGTATTCATTGAGAGAAAAAGTGCATCCATCCAGTCATTATGGTAGATATTTAATAAAACAATTAATGCAATAAACTTTATATAGTACTTGAATTATCAATAAGCACTCAGTAAATGATAATTCACTAGACAATATCCCTAAAACATTCAGAGCAAGACAGTCCACTTGAAGGACTGAAGGACAGACTGCAGGAAGTCCCAAAAGGGCAATAAGTGGTCAAGGAGACACTTCTCCTCCCTAAGAAATGCCTGTTTGCATCTGAAAGGCATCTCCACCCTCAGGCAATGCAAATAGGCTATAAAACCCACTCTCCACCCTGGCCCACGGGATCACCGGTTTCTGGGTCCCCCTGCATTCTCCAATATGCAGTCTTTCTCTTCTCTTTTCTCCAACAAAATTCTCTGCAAATAAAATCTTTCCAATCTCTGCTGTTGGAGTCTGCCTGTGCTTTCATTCTCAAAGCAGGCTCAAGAACCCTGAGCATCTGAAATTCCTGTGCGTGTCATCCATGCATCATATTTGGTGACCACAAAGGGACCAGCCTTCACCTGAGGTTGGTATAGGTTGTGCCAAACTGGGAAAGACTGCCTAGGAATGTGACCGTGAGCGTCCAGCACTCCAGTGGAGTCTGTTTTCCAGGAGAGAACCCCCACCATGGCCTAGCTATGGTGGAACTCTCAGGTTGACCTTTTCTCCCTCTCTCTCTGTCTTGTTAAGGAGGGTTTCTTCCTTGGGAAACTGAGGAAAAGGTCTGAGCCCACTACAGCTGTACGGCAGGCAATCTGCGGAAACTCAGAGGCTGGGTAGGGGTTTGTACTGCACTGACAATGCTACGTGGGCAGAACTCAACTTCAGTGCACCAAGGCTTTTTCTTTTTTCCTCTCCTTAAATGCTAACACTCTCTTTCAAGATCTGACCAGCTTAAGGGGAGGTCCGAGAACAGCCGGTGGAAAGGAAAGTTTGTCTTCAAGCCACAAAAGGTGTTCTGGCCCAGGCACTCCCAGGTGTCACCCAAAGGCTGGAGATGCAACTTCCTGACCCGCTCTGAGGCCCCAAAGGTGGCTAATTCTTGGACCCCTCCAGCCATGTCTGTGGCAAACAGACAATCAGATCTCTCATGCTTTCTTCATGGTTTCCATGGCCCGAGAGTGGAGGTCACCTCTTGCTTCCAGTGCTCCAGTACTCCCTTTGGGCAGGATCGACCTGGACAGCAGGGATGATCAATAATCCCTCATGTGTTGAGCCTGGAAACTCTCTTTTTCCCCAACCCTCAGCCTCTCCTTCCCCTTTCCCAGGCAGTTCAGGATGAGTATCCCCCTCCCCGCCTTTGCTGTAAATAGCAGTGAGCTTCTTCAGGGAGTTTGGGAAAATCCCTACAGGCATCAGAAAGTGCTAGTCTCCAATTTAGGCTTGACTGTCTTTGTCAAGCATCAGATTAACTGGTTAAACAGGTTCCGTAGCCTGCCCTCAGGGAAAGGAAAAAAAAAAACAGTTAAAAGGCAAAAACCTCAGGTCTCCGTTTTTTGCCCCTTATCAGAGCAAAAGCCTCCAGATGCTCTCTCTCCTTTCATAGAAAGCATATATGCCTCACAGGATATATAGGGGAACAAAAGTCTACTTCATCAAGAGTCCCCATCCATGCCTCTAAATGGGTCCTCCTTCTGGCCATGCAAGCCCTCTTGGTTACTTTGATAGAGTTACTTTTTAATTACAAGCGCTCAGCTGGTAGAGGAGAACTAGGCCTACCTGGGTCACAGGGCAAACAGGCAAGTCAAAATAGATGAGAGATTGGTCAAAGATCATCTCAGGGGGGTGGGTACAACTGAGATATCTGTAAATCCTCCACGACTCTACCCATGAGTGGCAGTGGAAGGAGCAAGGGAGAGCAGGATGCCCTCTCCCACTAGAGTTTCTCCTCATCTGGGGACGCTTAGATAAAAGGAGAAACCTCTGTTAAGGTGACCAGTTTTCCCTTGTTTCCCTTTTTAGATGGGAAATCAAGCCTCAAGGATCCAGGAAGGATCCCCCCTTGCCCACTTATTAAAACATTAGAAAGATCTTGATCCAGAAAGTCTTCAACAAAAGTGACTCAAGTTTTACTGCACCCAGGCTTGGCCACAGTATCCTCTGGGAGATGAGGAAAGATGGCCAGAAGGAGGCAGCATTAATTATAATACCATTCTTCAATTAGATATGTTCTGTAAAAAGGAGGGGAAATGGACCTAAGAGACCACCCAGAATGGCTAAACAAATGCAGGCTAGATGCCCAGATCATGGTAACCCTTTGCAAAAAGCCCCCAAACTCCCTTGAGCAAAAAAAAACCCATCTAATGCTCCATCAGCTCCCCCTCTTCCCCCTTACCCAGCTACCTCACACAGTAGACACTGTCCCACAGGACTCTACCCCCTCCAGTTAATTGCTGGAGGGGACAGAGCTCATGTTCCTTTTAGAGTGAGTGAACTTAAAGAAATAAAAAAGGATTTAGGAAATTACACAGAAATCCAGATCAGTACATCCAGCCAAAACTTTGAACTGAGCTGGAAAGATGTAATGCTATTGCTATCTCAGACCCTCACTTCTCTGGAGAAACAGTGGGTTCTAGATCAGGCAGTCACAGCTGGAGACAATTATCACCTAGATAAAAGTGGCCCTACAGGCCTGTCTCCTACTGGGCCCTCACAGGAGGAGGAGGGGGAGGGAGAAGAAAGACAAAGACATTGGATACCTAGAAGGGAGCCTCGATTCCCAATTCCAACAGGAGATCAGGCAGTGCCTAGGTATGACCCTAAGTGGGACCCTGAAAATGACAAGGATGAATGGAGTCATAATCATTTCATCCACTGCATTCTTGAGGGACTAAGGAGAGCCAAGGTAAAACCTCTTAATTACTCCCAAGTCACAGCTGTACAGCAAGGACCCTTAGAAACTCCAGTAGCTTTCCTACAGAGACTTAAGGATGCTTTACAAAAGCATACCAACATTATACCAGAGTCACAGGAAGAGGAAATCGTCCTAAAATATAAATTCCTAACACAGTCAGCACCAGATATCCGTAAAAAGTTTCAGAAATTGGTGGCTGAAGGGAGCAGAGATCTGGACCAATTGGTCCATGTAGCCACATCTATATACTATAACAGGGACTTAGAAAAAGAAAGGAAGGACCTGGAAAGGGAAAAGAGAAAGGATAAGCGGCAGGAGGCTCTGATCACAGTGCTCAGAGGCTCCCCTGGGGCAAAGTCCAAACCCGAGAACATGCTTTCAATGTGGACAGGCAGGCCATTTTAGGAGGGAGTGCCCCCGGAGAAAGCTACCTCTGGGACCCTGCCCCATTTGTCGGGGAAAACATTGGAAGGCACACTGTCCCCGGTTCCCAGGGGAACCGAGGTCAGAGCCTCCCACCCAATGATGGGTCCCGGGGCCTCCCATACAGGCTTCTGTAACCGCTGTAAAAACAGGGGAGCCCCGGGTTTTACTCACAATTGAAAAGCACAAGGTCCGCCTCCTTATCGATACTGGAGCCAGCATCTCAGCTATTCCTTTCTCTCCCGGACCCAGGTCCTCCAAGAAAATTACTGTTCGAGGCATATCAGGCCAGCCTCTAGAACGTTATTTCACTCAGCCTTTAGCCTGCTCCTGGGGAGATTTCCATTTCTGTCACTCCTTTTTAATTGTCCCAGAAACCCCTACTCCTCTGCTAGGGCAAGACCTTCTATCTAAATTGGGGGTACAGCTACTTTTACCCCCAGGAGAATACTTTTGCTTGCCCCTAATAGAGGAACAAGTAAACCCCACGGTGTGGACGGATGGACACACTGTGGGATGGGCACGAACAGCTGCCCCAGTCCTAATTCATCTCAAGGACCCCTCCTGGTTTCCCCATCAAAAACAATATCCTTTAAAGCCAGAAGTTAAGGAGGGGCTAATTCCCATAATCAAAGACTTAAAGAGACAGGGACTGCTAATAGAATGTTCCAGCCCATATAATACTCCTATTCTTGGTGTTAGGAAGAGACCTAACAAATGGAGGCTAGTCCAGGATCTCCGCCTGATCAACGAAGCAGTAATGCCTCTCCATCCTGTAGTTCCAAATCTCTATACGCTTTTAGCCCAAATACCTCCGGGTACTACTTACTACTCTGTCCTGGATTTAAAAGATGCCTTCTTTTGCATTCCCTTACACCCTAAAAGTCAACCTATCTTTGCCTTTGAGGACCCCACAAGGAAGTCTGGACAGGTCACTTGGACTGTCCTCCCCCAGGGATTCAGAGACAGCCCCCACCTCTTTGGGTTAGCTCTAACCCAAGACTTGGCAAAATGGCAATATCCACAAGCTACTCTGCTACAATATGTAGATGACTTCCTGCTCTGTGGACCAAATGAGCCTGTCATTTCACGAGCCACTGAGTCCTTAGTAAACTTCTTAGCAGATAGAGGTTATAAGATCTCTAAAGAAAAAGCCCAATTGTGTCAGTCTATGGTTACATATTTAGGTCTTGTCCTGGAGAAAGAAATGAGGTCTCTAGGAGAAGACAGAATCCGTCCAATCCTGACATTTCCTCTACCTAAAACTCTAAAACAATTGAGGGCCTTTTTGGGTGTCACAGGATACTGTAGAATTTGGATCCTGGGATATGCAGATCTAGCCAGGCCCTTATATCAAATCCTTAAGGAAACACAGAAGGATACCCAGCCCTTTATTGACTGGGATGACAAGTCAGAAAATGCATTCCACAAGTTAAAGAAGGCTCTTATGACAGCTCCTGCCTTGGGTCTCCCAGTACAAGACAAGTTTCAATTATAAGTCTATAAAAAGGGAGGACTGGCCTTGGGCATGGTGACTCAGCTCCGGGGCATCACTCCCCAGCCAGTAGGTTACTTAAGCAAAGAGTTAGATCAGGTAGCCAAGGGATGGCCAGGATGCCTCAGAGCAATGGCCTCAGTAAGCCTTCTAGTGCTTGAAGCTCAAAAACTTATCCTAAACTGCCCCCTAATGGTTTATACCCCACACAACCTAGGGGGAATGTTAAACTTGAAAGGAGAACTTTGGCTATCTGACAGCTGTCTACTTAAATATCAGGCCCGGCTTCTGGGAGGAACAGAAATAACTTTAAGGACCTGTCAGAGCCTAAATCCTGCATCCATTTTACCAGAGGCAGAGGGAAATCCTGAGCACTCGTGTGAGGAGGTACTTATGGAAAATTATGCTGCCTGACCTGACTTAACTGATCAGCCCTTAAAAAAAAAAAAAAACCCAGATCTAGAATTATACACTAATGGCAGTTCCTTTGTCAAGAATGGTGTCAGACATGCAGGGTTTGCAGTGGTGACAGAATTTGGCATCCTCAAATCAGGTCCTCTTCCTTCTAATACAATTGCTCAACTGACAGAATTAGTGGCCCTAACAGAAGCCCTAAGACTGTCAAAAAAACAGAGAGTAAACATCTATACAGATTCTAAGTATGCCTTCCTAATCCTGCATGCTCATGCAGCCATTTGGAAGAAAAGAGAAATGCTAACTACAAGAGGAACAGCTTCCCATAGGGATAAAAGAGAGGTTACTCTAGTAGTTTTAGGGATAACAACATTAGTTGCAGCCCTTGCTGGAATCAGCTATGGGGTGATTGCCAATCATGTAACTGCAAAAAAACCTAACCAAAGTGGTAGAGGACACCTCAGACCAGGTAGGCCTTGCCATTAAGGACATGCAAAGGTCTTTGTCATCTCTTGCCTGTATGGTAATGGACCACTGCCTGGCCCTAGATTTTCTTTTGGCCAAGTAAGGGTGGGGGGTATATGCCATTGCCAATACTTCCTGTTACACATATATAAACACTTCAGGCATTGTAGAGGAACGTGCAGATTACATTCTCCAACAGGCTAAATGGCTCTGGGAGCAATCTCTTGAAACTCAGGTTTCTACTTAGGTATGGGACCAAATAAAATCCTGGCTTCCCTCCAGGACTTGGTTCCTACCCTTTCTGGGGCCTATAGTTGCCCTTGTCCTCTTGCTTGTGTTTGGGCCTTGCATTTTAAACTTACTTGTCAAGTTTGTTTCTTCTCGCTTAGAATCCATCAAACTACAAATGCCTCTGGTGGAGATGAAAACGACCTACTACCGCGGTCCCCTTGACAACCCCTCTCGAGGTCAGCCCTAATGCTGTGGGCCCCTTCATCGCCCCATCAGCAGGAAGCAGTTACTGAACAGACTTCCTTGTCCCAATCCCTAACAGCAGTTAGGGCTACCATTGAGAGGGGAGAATGTTGGACTGAAGGACAGACTGTGGGAAGTCCCAAAAGGGTGATAAGTGGTCAAGGAGACACTTCTCCTCCCTAAGAAATGCCTGTTTGCATCTGAAAGGCATCTCCACCCTCAGGCAATGCAAATAGGCTATAAAACCTACTCTCCACCCTGGCCCACGGGATCACCGGTTTCTGGGTCCCCCTGCATTCTCCAATATGCAGTCTTTCTCTTCTCTTTTCTCCAACTAAATTCTCTGCAAATAAAATCTTTCTGACCTCTGCTGTTGGAGTCTGCCTGTGCTTTCATTCTCAGAGCAGGCTCAAGAACCCTGAGCATCTGAAATTCCTGTACATGTCATCCGTGCATCACACTGAAGTACCTACCACAAAAAATAGTAGACAGTAAATTTTTATATCACTTTATCTTAGTTTAAAATTACATTTGTACACATATAATATACATAAAATTTAAAATAAGCATAAAATATAATCATAACATATATGCTAAATTTTGTGTTATTTATATTTCTTTGTTTTCAGCTTGTCTCATGTCTTTCTATCCCCTTTCTCTATATTAGTTTTATTTCTACCAACTAAAAAGACATTTCAGGTATAGATCAGTATCAATTAGCAATGCTCTTGATTGTACATGACAGAACACCCATATAACACTGTCTTAAGCAAGAGCAAATTTTAATTATCTCACTTAACAGGAAGGTGAAATAGTCAAGCAGTTTTAGAGTTGCTTCATTAATTCAATATTACTAAAATATCATGTGGGGAAATCTCTTTTTTTTCTAAGTTTAGTAAAATTGCTAGGTCTGGTAGAGATGAACCAACGTGGGTTTCAATACACATGTACATGGAAGCAATGCTAGGAATCTCTCTGTATAGCTATCTTTATCTCAAACTATCAAAAACGCTATGTCTTTCTTATTATCTCTTATGCCTTCTCTTCAATAAATCGGACACAAGACAGTGGAACAGGTTCTTCCTGACAGCAGGAGGGGGGATGACCCAAACCATGTATATAACATGTGAGAAAATAAAAATGATAAAATAAAAAAAACTCACATGACAGTACTACAAAAAGAAGAATTTTAACAGATAAGAAGGCTTTTCTCATGTCTTCTCATATACATAAAAGCTTTAGCCAGATTGTTTGTAAAATTGGTTGTTAAACTATTTATATGCAGTTTTACCATATTGCTTTAGTCACTTAGCAATTTACATTGGAAATGTATCTGGGCCAACAACCATAGCCCAAATACATGACTTAAAAAGCTATATAATATTCTATAACCATACTATAATTTATTCAATCATTTCTCCATTGTGGGATATTCACTTTGGTGCCTTTGAATAGCTCTGCAATTAGCATCTTTGCCGATAGGCTTTCTACACTAGAAATTTCATTTTATTCATTAAATTCCTAGAAGTGAAATTGTTAGATTGAAGATCATATGAATTTTTAACTACAGTAGATGGGTCAGATTACTTTTCAAAAACTTTTAACACCTCATATTTCCACCAGCAATATCTCAGAGCATTTTTCTTTCATCCTTGTCAGCAACAGATACTATTATTTTCATACATTTTATGAGTCTTATGGATGAAGTGGTATCATATTTTTAATTTACTTTGAGTTTCCTTACTGATAAATATGTACACTTTTAATAATATATTTCTCATCAGACTATTCATGCTTTCTTTCTTTTTCTATTAGGTGGTTTGGAATTTTTCTTGTTAGTTTACAAGATACATTGACATAGTATGGATATTAAGCTCTTGTTTGGCATCTATATTACAACATCCAACAAAACTATCATTTGTCTGTAGCTTTATTTATTACATGAAGTTTCTTTTCATGCATTATATCATGGAATATACATAGTGAAGAAGGTCATCCATGTACTTTAGAGTGAATGTGATGGTATATCTACTTTAAAAGATTTTATTTCAAAGTTTGGTTTGGCTTTGTATATCTGTATCAGTTAATATTTTATTTAACTACAATAACAAAAGAAGCAGTAGCTTAGAAAACGTATCGGTTCTCTCCAGTGGGACTTGAAGTGAGTAGAAGTGCTTATAGACTCTTGCAGACAGTTAACCAAGGAAATAGAAATTGTTTGGGTGAATAGGGAAGGCAGCCATATTTAGTGTGACATGTTTTCAGGATCTTCTTCCAGTAGATACTCTTGGTGAATTGCCAAGATCTTTACCAGGCTGGATCATCTATTTCTCAGTTACCATTAGGTGTTAATATGTCAATAGTTCACAGCTGAATCCCTCTCAGAATTTCTATGCGCATAAGTGGATCACTTCATAGAAAATTACTGGAAGGTCATATCCTCCCTAAGGCAGAAGGGCCATGGGAATCAAATATGGCACTGACAGCTACTTCTAGCTGGAACAACATTGGTGTTACATGCTCTCTAGATCCCTCCATGGAATCAGATCCATGCTTGAATACACATTTGTGCACATTGTACAGCTTCTTTCTCCTTTATATGTCTTACCCAGAGCACTTTCTCAACAAATCACATGGAGAATTGCCATATTTAGCAAATAAAAGTAATACACATGCATTTAAATTTGAGCTTCCAGTGCTGAGTTGCCAGTGGGAAGTAGATGCAGGGGTACTATAAGTTCAAAGTCAGTTGGAGCTATACAGTGAGTTCTAGGTTAGCCCAAACTACATAACCAGACTTTGTCTCAAAAAACTAAAAGAAAATTGAGTAAAAACGAGCTTCCAGCAAGGAAGAAATAATTTATTATGAATATATCCCATGCAATATATGAGAAATAGTCACAGTTTTTTCAAAATTCAAAATTAACTGGATACCTTGTATCTTGTTTAGTAAGCTTAATTCACTTGTAGGAAAATCCCTTTCTTAAGCCCTGTTTCTACGGAACTCAACCTAAGTTACTGCTCATCGGTGCCTACATTTAACTTTTTTAATATATGAAAGAAATAAAGCAATCTCATTAGATACATAAGTCTGTTATGTACAGCTCTAGAAACAAGCCAAGAGTCACAAATTAGGATGATTTTATTTAACCCTATTTTGATTTTGGAGTTTACCTATCACTGGCTGTTATTAAAGAACTTTATATGATAAGAGATTTACAATAGCTTGAAGAAGAATGATGTATTTGTCTTTTGCAAAGAAACTGAAAATTAGTTGACCACTTCTTCAATGGAAAAAATAAATTGCATGCTAACTAGTACATTTAAAAAATAAACAATAACAAAAACACAATCTCTTCCTTGAAAACAACACTGGTAATTTACTAAGGATTGAAAAAGTTACTGATTTTAAAAAGTCTTTAATGAAGAGAGAATTTTGAAAACAAATACTTAAAAGGTTTTTTACCTTTTTGTGACTTTGTCCTGAGGGCAACTAAGGTGTATAACTTAGAAAAATGACATGGTCACATGAGACTGTTAATAAAAAAACAATTTTAGAAACAGTATTTCTAAGTTGCTTTTAAAACTCTTCCAAATGAAGCGCTTCAGTAGATACAAACTCATTCTCTGTTCCATTAATTGGCAAGAAAAGCTCCGAGGGCAGAACTTGAAAATTTATTACTTGTACTCTTATCTTATTTTTTCTTATCTTTTTCTTTAATGGCTCCTTTTAATAATTTGTCTTGCAAATTTTAAAATGACTTTCATTATGACTTTTCCATGCATGCCTACAATTTAAAAAATTAAACATAATTGATATCTAGGATTTAAGCATGTATAATTTAAGAAACTAAAACAATAAGCTGCTTCTAATTAGAACTACATAAATTCATGGAGTACCTTTTTGAACTATGATAGCCAGTTAATCCAGATACGGGAAAAATTTAAAAAATCATTAAAGAACCGAACATAAAACAAAACCATTAAATGACTTCATCACCAAGTATAAGCCAAATTTTAAGTGTATAATGAAGATATTTAAAACAAATTAGTATCTTTTTAAGGCGATTTTTTAGCATTTGAATTCAGTGCCTCACACTGGCAAGTGCTCTTGTCACATGAGCCATTATGCCAGCCTCATGCACATTTTTTAATTACTATATTAAAGAACATATTTTAAAATGCTACTTATTTTATTGATTTATTAAGTTTACATTTGTTTGTTAAATAATGTATAAAATCTATTGGTATAGTAATATATATCATATTTAAATAAATTGAAAAATAAAGATGTCTAATTAGATTTTGTGTGTGTGCAAGGGTGGTTGAATTCTCTGCCCAACCTTTTGAGTTCTGACAGGATGTGAACCTCCTTCTAAGACACTCAATTTAACCTGGTGCCCTCAATGCAGATAAACTAAAGCAGATACCTTAAAAGCAACTGAGGCCAATAGGGGAAGGGGACCAGGAACTAGAGAAAAGTTTAGATCAAAAAGAATTAACCTAGAAGGTAACATACATGCACAGGAAATTAATGTGAGTCAACTACCTGTATAGTTATCCTTATCTCAACTAGCAAAAACACTTGGTCCTTCCTATTATTGTTTATACTCTCTCTTCAACAAAATTAGAGATAAGGGCAAAATAGTTTCTGCCAGGTATCGAGGGGGTGGGGGGGAGAGGGAGGAGGTGGAGTGGGTGGTAAGGGAGGGGGTGGGGCAGGGGGGAGAAATGACCCAAGCATTATATGCACATATGAAGAATAAAACAATAAAAATAAAAAAATAAAATAAAATAAAAGAGGCATCTGGAAAGTATATTAACTTCAACCCAGTAACTTGTATGGTTAGAAATAAATATGACTACTCCCTCCCTAAAAAATTGTTGACTCCTACACTTCACTAAAGTTAGATTGCAACCTCCTTAGCTATATTTATGAGAAGACCTTGATGCTAAATAGGCCATTCTGCTAGTTTTATTGAGTACATAGAGTTGTGTATGGTAAAGTAAATAATGTCAAGAAGAGAAAGTTACACTTCCATAGACAGTATTTTCCCTTCCTTGCTGTCAAATGTTCTCATGGCCTCTGTAATGTCAAAAGATAAAGCCTCAGAATTGGAAACACAGACACAAATGTGTTAATGCTACGCCTATTGACAAATAGATTCTTATAACTTCTTTTTAAAATTTTCTCCATACTGACTATTCAATATTAGTATGTTTCATGATTTCTAATTATCTTCTAATTTTTGAATAATTTTACATTCACATACAGAGATCCAGTTCTTTCAGTTCTCTTCAATTAAGAATATAGTAAGGTGTCATGACTGGATATTAGCAAAGAAAAAATAAAGAATATTTCCATCACTACAGTGATACCTATATTATCCGTTTATAGACATGCCCACTTCCCTCCAGCACTCACTTCCTTTGTTAATCACAGAAACAACTGATTTATTCTCTAGTCCTATAAATTTGTCTTTTCAAGGATATTATATAAATAGAACTGGGGGTATTGTTCAATGATGGAGCATTTTCTTAACATGTGTGAAGCACTGCATTCAACCCCTACCACAACAAAAAGAAATCAGCTAGGGCACATCAGGTTGTGTCTATTTCTTGGTTGGCTGTTCTGTTCCTTATATGTGGAGTGTGTGTGTGTGTGTGTGTGTGTGTGTATTACACTATCATGATTACTATAGATCTTTAGTAAGACTTAATAAGGAATTAAGTGGTTCCTTAGTTTATTTATTTTTTCTACAATTGCTTTAGTCATTCCAGGCCTGTTTCTTTCAATATAAATTTTAGACAAATCTGTCTATATGTTGAAACATACACTGATGAGATTTTGATATCAAATCTATAGATCAACTTAAAAAGTATTTATATCTTTATTATGTTGTATCTTCCCATACAGAAATGTGGCATGTATTTAGGTCTTACTTGATTTCATTATTATTTTTATAATTTTTGCTATACATATTCTATACACATTTTGGTGTGTATGTTAATATTTCATTTTACTTACATGATTTTAGAAGCTACTATGCTTTTAATTTATTTCTACATACCATTACGGTTACATAAAAATGCATAATTTCTGTACATTGACCTTGCATTCTATGAACTTGCTGAACTCAAATACTAGTACTTTAAACTATATTTGTAGATTTCTTGGGATTTTCAACATAGGCAATCATTGTATCTGCAATGAGAGACATTTATATTTCTTTCTTATCTGTAGGCTTTATATTTCTGTTTTTTACTTTAAGAGACAGGATAGACAATCCAGTCATAGTTGTTCTTCCCGTATTTCTACTGTTTTCTTATTTTTGTTTTATTTTTATTATTTTCTTTTGCTTTCCTTGAATTATTTAGTCTCAAAAAATTATTTATAATTTCTTAAAATGAGAACTTGAGTATATTTGACCTTTCCTTGTTTCTAATGTAAACATTTAATGCCATAAGTTCTCCTTTTCAGCACTAATTTAGTTGTGTACTGTGTATTTTAATATGTTGTATTTTCACTCTCATCTGTCCTATGCATTATTTTATTTTCTAGGATAGCTTCCTTTTAGACCTATGGATCACTTAGTAGTATGTTCTTTAGTGTTTGGAAATTTTGTTAAATTTCTGTTACTGTTTGCTGATTTGATTGCATATAGTCAAAGAATATACTCTATGAATTCAACATTTAAAACTTGTTGAGGTTGTTTTAAGGCCCAGTATCATCTATCTTTTGAATTTTCCATGTGCATGAGAAAAAGATTTGTATTCGTCTCTTAGTGGGCGGAGAGTACTATATGTGTCCAGTAGGTCCAGGTTAAGTTATACTGTATCTCTGCCAATTTCTTGTTTAGTAGTTTGTTAATTGCTGAGAGACAGCTATTGCTTTGCATATTTTTTTTTAATTCAATCAGTTTTTGCTTTATATATTTTCAGTGTCTGAAGTTGGGCACATATAAATTTAGGACTGTTGTGTCTTCCTTTTAGCATGAAATAATAAACATATTTGACCTATTTCCTTCATTCTAAAGTCCATTGTTTCTGAGATAGCCTCACCTTCAATTTTTTTCATTTTCTTATTTTATTTTTTAAATTTTTAAAATTTTTATTTTTGTACTGGATACACATTGTGGAATTTACAAGAGTTCTTACTCTATATCATACTTGCATTCACCCCCTGCATCATTCTCCTTATCCCCCTCTCCACATTCTTGGAGTTTGAACAGGTCTGATTCATCTTCAATTTTTTATTAATGTTTGTGTTATATATTTGTTTCAAATTGTCATATATATATATATGGATGTATGTTTAAATCTGCCACTTATTGATCTGTTTCCTGGTGTTTTATCTTTTTCTTATTCCTCTGTTAATCCTTTCTCAGTTTAATGTAGGTTATTTGTATGTTTCAGATTTGATCGTTGATTGTTTATGGTGTTGTAATATATTAGTTTGTAAATTTTTTTGATAGTAATATAGGTATTATTATAAAGACATGTAATTTATCATTTTATACTGTAATCATTGTTTTACCACATAAATGAAATTGTGGAAACTATAAGGTCCCTTTACTTTCCCTTCTTTTAAATATCGGTAAGTTTTCCCTCTACATACAGTGAGACTCACATAAATAGTGTTATTATTTTGCTTCAATTATCAAATATAATTTAAGAAACTCATGATAAGTGGGAAAATATATTAAGTTTAATCAAATATATTACCCATTTTGGTACTCTTGAAATTTCAAACATTATTTTATGATCATCTCTGCTCTGAGAACTTCTTTTAGCTATACTTAAAGGCTAAGCTTTCTAGGAACACATTCTCATAGTTTTTCATAATCTAAGAATGTCTTTATTGTACTTTATTCCTGAATATTTTTGCTATATACAGAATTTATGGTTGACATCATTTTCCTTTCAGTATTTCCTTATTGCCTCTGATTTCAGAGAAGAAATCTGCAGACATTCAATTTGATTATTGCCTATAGTTATTGTGGCATTTCTCTGTTTTTAAGATTGTTTTTCTTTGTCTTTATTTATCCAATTTCAATTAGGGTATATCTTGGTGTGGATTTTTTGGCTTTATGCAATTTGCATTCACTTACTATTTTAAATATCACTGTTTCAAGTAGAACAAGACAAGCCCTACTTCTCACCCTCTTACTCAGTCTCTTTGACCTCTATGGATACGGAGGTTCAGCTCCCTACTGGATACCACAGGTAGGGAAAAGGGGAATACTGACTAGTGATGACTCTCAGTGTTTTTTTCAATATCACTTATGCTACGTGGAAATGAAAGCTCACATCCTCACTGAGCTCTTTCAACACTGGTGAATATAGATATTAGTTCTTTTTCTAAAGTGTCTGCTTGCTGGTGAGATGTGGGTGGAAGATTAGCTCATTATATCACCACAGTGACATTATCCCTTTCAAAGAATTGGAGTAGAACATCAGCTTCTCTGTGGGAGAGAATGGAAGTCCTGCTTCCCTCTTGGCCCCATTAACACACTGGCAATAAGAGGCCGGTTAGTTTATCTCTTGGGCTCTTGCTGACAGTTGGGTATATATTGTCTAAAATGTTACCCTTTTGTAAGGCCCACTTTTTCCAGATCATTTGTGTAGGAAGAACATGCTTTTCTTAGAGATTTTTATCATCTCTCTCTGCAGCATTCTGTGTAACAAACATGAGATGCAATAGAGAGGTACTGGGAATTCATCACCTTGCCTTTCTCAAATTCTGAGGTCCCTAATGATAAGTCCTTCTATGTCCTCATCAGTTATAGACTTCCTTTAGATGTTAGTTGTGCTATGTCCAGGGTTTTTGTGTTTTGCTTGTTTTAGTTTTAAGAGAAAAGCCCTGAACGAATGGGGCTACACTATAAAGGCCAGAACTATAAGTCTCCCTTTCTATATCACTATCACAATGTTTTGAATAGTTGAAATATTCACCTTCCAACACTACAAACATAAAGGCATTGCATTATGACCTTTAGAAGGGCATTTAGTGTGTAAAGAGTTACCACTCCATTATCTTTGACAGCACAGAAGTCCTCTTCTTGGTTTTGTGAGCTCTTTGAATGTATGTTATCTTCTGTCATGGGGCACGAGAGGAAGAATTTTCAAAGCCAAATTGTGTTGAAGTCTAAGTTTCATACACCTGGCTGGTAGAAAATCTGATACTGATCATTTCAAGAATTACATCTCCTCTCTATGGGATGTTATTAGGCTTTGGACACTTGGTCTCAGGAAAAAAGGTCTTGTTTGCCATGTATATATTGCCATTCTTCATTGTATTACCAGATGACACTGGGACAATCTACACAAGTCCTTGCTAGTCAGCCTAGCTGCTGCTCTGGAAAGGCTTTGCAACTGCCCATTTCAGCAAGCATTTTCACTGATCACTGATAATTTTAGAGTCCTTCACACCGCCTTTAGTGTTTATAATCTTGCCATCCAATTTCTACAGATGTCTCACACCCACATACCATGATTTGTGGTGATGCAAGGAAGTGTGGTTTTTATCTCTATCACCACCAGAACCTTTCACTTATTTCTGGATTCAGACTACTTGGGTTCACGTAACTATACATTGGCTATGGAAAAAAAAATCATACTCTCTCCAAGCCTCAATTTCCTCCCTGACAAAATGAGGATTATAATAGTAGATTAAACAAGAGAATATTAGCAAATGTCCTGTAACAATGCTTGTTCAAATAATAATATAGTAAAAACATAAGATAATAGTAAAGCTTAATGAGATCTATATCCCTAATACACTGTAGGTACAGTTTCCATGCTTGGAACACTTACTCTCTATTTACCTGCAAAGTCTGTCACAGTATTCACCTAAATAAGATCTACTTTCAGGATAACCCTAAAATAGCCTAAAGATTTTAATACCCTACCTGAAAAACATCCTGCTTCCACCTGGGTCAGAAGAGCATAGATCAGTGATTCTCAAAGACTCTTCTAAATCTTTTCATCAGATATTTAGGGAAAGAACCCAGGGATATTCATGTTTATTAAGTTGTCCCTGTGATTTTAATGTGCACTAAAATTCATGAGCCATTTATCTACACTGTCTGTGCCTGTTCACATATGTATGCCTCTTTCTGACGTGTCTATTCATCCCATACCTACTTTCAAAAACAAAATGCAGTTCCCACTTATTCACCACTTCTGGATTCCACCTTTTCTTTGCAATAGGATGAATAATACAGGGAAGAATTCTAACTGTGGTGAAGCAGAATGTTGGGGAGCAGATACCCACCAGCCTGACTCACAAGAATGACAGCAAGAACCTATGGTTTCACTTGAAAAAAGACTAGGAGAAAGGGAAAGAAAATCAGGGAAATGTACAAGGCCAGTTGGGGAAGTGAAACCAACAAAGTAGTTAACATTGTCTCTTCTGATTGGCCAGAAAAATTAATTTATCCCCATAAACACCCATCACAAACACCCCTTCAACAAACTAGATTTTTGTGGAGGCGTTTTGGGGCATGTGCAGATTTGGTGTCGGTCACCCCCCTGTCTGTCCAACACGTGTGACTCATTAGGTATGGGCCTGCCACTGAATTGGTTGTTTAGAAGAAATAAAGCAAATAGGAAATTTTCCACGACTTAGGGCCTTGCACTTGCTAGGCAGGTACTATACCACTTGAGCCACCCTTCCTCATACTTTCATTTATTTTTAAGATAGGGTGTTACTTTTATGCTCAGGTCATCTTAGCTGTGATGACCAGTACATAAAACACTTCCCAGCGTTATTTTATTGGTTGAGATGGGGTTTTCCAAACTTATTGCCTGAACTGTCCTTTAACCAAGACCCTCCTCATCTCTATTCCTGAATAGGTAGGATTACAGACATCAGCCACCATGTCTAGCTTCTTGTGGAACATTCTTTATTTCCTTCTCTGCTTGTAAAAAAATTATGTTCATCCATTTCATACCAGTTCCAAAGCCTCAGGGAGCTCTGCCCAAGGTCCTGGGCTTCTGGCTGACAATGGGGACATTAACCCTTCCTCCTAGGAGTAGGGAAAATGTTGTTCCTCCCCTGTACTGTTCCACACCACTTCCTTAGGACCCTGAGGTTCAAGAGAAGTCAAGAACTCCAAAGAATCCCTTCATCTTCCCTCTCCTCCAGCATTATCACAGACTACCAGTTTCAAAAGGCTGTGACCAACTAAGGAGTGTTAGACCACAGGCAAGCTCAATGGTGAGGCTCAAAGATCTGCCATTTGGCGTGTGCTCATCAGGGTATTGTGATACAGGAGAGGGAAAATATTCAGGTGAAACTATATAAGACATCACAAGTAGAGAGGATGAGACAGGAGAAACTACACAAAAGAACAAGGAATACTTGTTCTGATACTTTCCACTCCCCCTCCCCAATTTCCTGGTAAATTCAATTTCTAATATTAGTGAAAGTTCTCAGGTTTACAACAAAATCATTTTTATTTCTTCCTATAAATCATGGTCAACAAGGCTTGACTATATTTTAGGGTTCAGATTTTATTCCTGTAGGAATTGTACGGCTAAATTGACTGTGGCTGTGAGGGTTCCTAAACGTGACTTGTTAGATACTGGGAATACTGCGCTTAACAAATCAACTCTGGAAGCTCCACCCCTGTTCGAACTACTTTACCCCCTCTCCTTCCTCCACCCACTTCTGCCCCCTACTGCCACCTTCTGGCTGGCGTGCCTGAACTATCCTGCCCCTCACCACTTCCACGCCGCTACTACATTCCCACAGACGCCACCACCCTTACACCGTGCTCCTCTCTGATTCCACTTTCTTCGCTGGCTCCACCGCATCAGCCTCCACGGCCGCCAACGCACGCCATACTCGGTAGATTCGGCGCCCCGCGGTCGCTCCAGCCTCTTGGCCCTTGGGACCCAGCTCTCCCGGCTGACACAGAGACGCTGCCATCCCAGCCACCTCTACAGCCTGCGTGGGTGCCACGCGGTGCCGCCGCCGCCGCCGCCGCCGCCGCCGCACCGCCGCCGCCGCCGCCGCCGCCGCCGCCGCCGCGCCGCCGGCACCGCCGCCGCCGCCGCCGCCCACCATGGCCCCTCAGCAAACAGGTAGCAGGAAGCGGAAAGCAACCGCGGTGGAGGAGGGCGCCGGGGGTTCCTCGTCTCAAGGCTTGGAGGCGGTGGGCCAGGGAGAGGAGCCGCCGCTGTCCAACAGGCAGAGGCGGCCGGCGGCGCGGCACTCTCTCGTGCACTACCTGAAGGGCCGCGCGGTGGGCGCGCGGGGCCACGCCGGGCTCCCGGGCTTCGAGGGCGAGCTGCGCGGCTACGCGGTGCTGAGGCTGCCCGAGCTGCTGACCGAGCGCCAGCTGGCCCTGGGCACCCTCAACAAGGTGTTCGCGTCGCAGTGGCTGAATGCCAGGCAGGTGGTGTGTGGCACTAAGTGCAACACGCTCTTCGTGGTGGATGTGCAGTCGGGCCACATCACGCGCATCCCGCTCCTGCGGGACAGGGGGCCCAGCCTGGCGCGGGCACAACCCGCCTGTGGCATCCACGCCATCGAGCTCAATCCCTCCAAGACGCTTCTGGCCACCGGAGGCGAAAACCCCAATAGCCTGGCGATCTACCAGCTGCCCACCCTCGACCCGGTGTTCCTGGGCGACTGCCAAGGTCACAAGGACTGGATTTTTGCTATCGCTTGGATGAGTGACACCGTGGCCGTGAGTGGCTCCCGCGATGGCACCTTAGCACTGTGGCGGGTGGACCCTGACATGTTCAGTTCCAGCGATGTGGGGCTTCCTGTGTATACACACATCCATCCAAACGACATGGAGGCCATCCCCAGAGCAGTCACCAGTCCTGGTAACCGCAAAGTAAGAGCCCTAACTTTCAACAGCAAAAATCAGGAGCTGGGAGCCTTGTCCCTGGATGGCTACTTCCACCTGTGGAAACCTGAGAGTTCCCTGACCAGGCTTCTGTCCATCAGGCTGCCCTACTGTAGAGAGAACCTGTGCCTGACCTATTGTGATGAGTTTTCCCTTTATGCGGTGGGCTCCCAGTCTCACCTTTCCTTCTTGGATCTGCGCCAGCGTCTGCGGAATATGATAACTGTGTGTACCCGAGATGGCGGCACAGGTGTGCGCTCATTGAGCTTCTACCAGAACATGGCTACCGTGGGTACGGGCCATGGCTCACTGCTCTTTTATGATGTCCGTGCCCAGAAGTTCCTAGAAGAGAGGTCTTCAAGGAGTCCACACTCTTTTCCCAAACCCACAGGGAGAAACCTGAAACTCAACTGCGGCAGAGGCTGGCTCAACCATGATGATTTCTGGGCGAACTACTTTGGTGACATGGAGGAATTTCCCAATGCACTGTACACCCACTGCTACAACTGGCCCGAGATGAAACTTTTTGCTGCTGGGGGACCACTACCTTCAGGTCTTCATGGGAATTATGCGGGCCTCTGGAGCTAAGAATTGTTGCCTCCTTGTCAAAAGTAGGCAGATTAACTTTTCAGTTTAGCCTAATAGCCCTTCTTGTTGTGGCATTTGTGATTTTAACTCTATGTGTCTTGTCTTCCAGGTGGAACTGGCCCAACTTAACCCCACACACTTTACTTGTAAGAAGAAAGAAGGGATGGAGCCTCAAAAGTTGACTTTAAGACTTCCACTCCTTTCCAACACCACCATACTCTCAACTTTTCATACAGATACTTTGGATTAATCCTTAGTTGTGTTCAGTGTTTGAAAAATTTGCATATTCTCTGTCTATAAGGAGAGCCAGTCATGGTCTTAGAGTTAGATACATTTTCTTTTTTTCTTTGCCAATATTAAAACAATATCATTTTAGTTATTTTTCATTGCAAATATATGGTATAGTAAGAACATTTTCTAATAAACAAGGTTTGGAATCGGTTCTAGAGAGCCAACCATAGTTTTATAGCATTGGTCCTATTGGAAGAAACATTCCAAGTAGAATACCTAGTTTTGGAACCATTTCATTGCAAATTGTGATCATAGTGTACATAGTTTGTATATTGTTGGTACTAGAATGCTTTTTTTAGATTATTCTCTGGAAAATGTTGTCATAAAAATCTTGTGTTTCTATCAAAATCTCAATTGGTTAAGACATTTTAGCTATTCGGTAGTTGAGCTTACTTGAAGGCTCAAAATTAATCTGAAAAACCAAATCAATCTTTTTATCTTTCAAGCTTTGTGTTTATGCAATCTGTCCTTAAATTGATAGATTAATATGTATTTTTCTACTTGCCTTGTACTATCAAGACTTGTAAATATGTTTAAATATTTCTGGTTGGAGAACTTGTACAGAATTTCAGTGCCATCATTCAAAGTAAGGATTCTAAGTATATGTGTAGAATGTATGGCAGACTGGGCAGAAATATGCTAATCCAAGATATAGACAGTATATCTTTGATATGTCTATTTTTAATACATATGTTATATCTGAGCATATTTAAAATTTTGCATTTCTGCGTATGAGTTAAGTTACAACATAAAAACTTGCAAAAATGAAAAATGAGCCTATTCAGCTTACTCTGAAAGAAACCTTTCAATATATAAACTCCAAAGTAATAAGAATTTATTTTGTGAATTTCAAATATTCGTAACTGAAGCAGCATACATATATTATTAAAAGTAGTGATTTTCCTACTCTCAATGTGATAATATAATAAACACAGGACATTTTTTTCAAGAGCCGCTAGAGATTAAAAATTAACAGGTTATGTTGAGGAAATGAACTTCCAGGCTTAAACACAAATAGTGGAAGGTTTTACAAACATGCTGTGTACATTCCAGTACATTGGAAGTGAGAAAGTATATTGGGTCTTCCTCAAAACTTGCAAGTTTGTGTTAACCTTGGATTGGAATTTCGTAATGATTTCTTTGCCTTAAATGTTTGGCCCTCATGCTGCCTTTGTGTCCATACACTACGTACTATTCAGTCACAAACCTGAACCAAGTAATACAATGAAGGGTCTAAAAGTGAGTTAAGAAATACAAAAAGGCAGCTTTTGTTTATAGAGATTATCGGTATTATAAACTCTCATAGGTTTGTCTTATAAAATTATATAGTTTGTTACATATCAGTAAAATGTATTTGCATGCATGTATGTGTCTCCAATTCAGTTATAAAAAACTTGAGAGTAAGAAATGTATTTTTTCTCATTTCTCCACAAATGCCTAGTGAATCAAAATAATCAGTTATTATTTATTGAATGATTATTTTTTTCATTGTAAATTCACTGAATTTTTTGGAGACCTAAAGTTCAAGGTTTTAAATAAATACTTATTGTTGAATAACATAGACTCTCCTGTGTACTCCTGTTTTTCTTAAATTTTTCCTAATTCATTTCCAAGTCAGGCCAGGTACTTTATGCATTCATGAATTTACTAGTATGTACTTTTGAGACAAAGAAGGAAATGTATAAATTTCATATACCACTGGAAATCAGTCTTGTAACATGCAAACACTTAGATTTTAGTATTTCTTTAAAATATTTTTTGTCAGAAAGGCTTGAATATTTGAAAAAGTTTTACAGTTTTTTTAACTTAAAAATATATTTGCCAAAATTTTCTGTTACTTAACAACTTAAACAAGTATATACTGTGAATCTTCTTATAAATGCTAGGGCATTTTTATGGTGTTTTGTAATTGTTGTGGGGCATTGTGAAAACATTTTCAGAAGAAATATCACTTTATGTTGGATGGAATTTTAAAGAAAAATGCCAGACACGTCTATATTCTGATTTCTTCCCTGGCTTGGTCCTTACCATT
The DNA here is from genome assembly GCF_047511655.1 of Castor canadensis. Taxonomy (NCBI): domain Eukaryota; kingdom Metazoa; phylum Chordata; class Mammalia; order Rodentia; family Castoridae; genus Castor; species Castor canadensis. The sequence goes on from NC_133405.1 coordinate 28,500,576, forward strand.
ATTAATGGCTTAGTCAAAATTTTATTATATATTATAGTATATATTTTTGAATAAATAACTGAACAATGATTATATTCATATTTTATAGATTTCCACTTAAAGTATGTAGTTCTGACATAAAGTGATCTACAGAACTAAAAATAACATTATAGACTGTGATTGTGAAAAAATTTTAATAATGCCATGCCAATATTCCAGGTAACATAAATCCAATTCATTTGAAATTTATACGGGAATGCAACTGTATGCACAAATTTCTTATCACTGCTGCCTGAAAACCTTTGTATTCATTTCCCATGTAGATTTCTGTCTCAAAAGTTTATTTTTCTCACCTTAACCCTTTGGAATTATTTAATTTCTGTTTTTTTAAGCATCAACAAAGGATTTACTAGCAAGAATAGCAAATGAAACAAATCGAGGTGAGTTCACTGTAAGAAATTCATCTGTTAAATATACTCTAGCATTTATTATAAACAGTTTAATTCTTCAGAGGTTGATTTTTATCTGCCTTTATTCAGTGTTGAATCAGTTGTCAAAAGTTTCTATTAATTGCTAATTCAAAGAGATTTTCAAAAGCAATTCACAAAGCCCTCCAACCACCCTAGATGTTTTATTGATAGCTTCCTAATCTCTCCAAGTATTAGGTAATCCAGCTAAATGTAGGTGATATTTAAAAACAACAACAACAAAAAACATGCCACTGTGTGAACTGCTCAGTGATAAAGTTCATTGAGAACTCCATAGACTAATATGAAGCAGAGGCTGCATAGGTCACAGGTGTTTGCTGTAAGGGATGTTATTTTTAAATCTTCTCAAAGGACTTCCAATAAGTATTGCCCACTACCGGACTGCTGCAAACCAAGAGACACCTAGCATTGGAATTGGCATCAATGAAAGGACAGTGTGTTTTTAGGAAGGAGAGTGCCAGAAAACAGGTTGAACCTTAGGAAACCAGGATCTTTAACTGCTAGGTTTATTTTTTTACTTGGTCTTTGCTTCTTATGTCCTTTACCTATTTTTTTTCTTTTAAATTCTCTGCCTTCCCATACACAACTAAGCATTTCTTTATATATCCACTGTGAATGTTTTGTTACTATTTTTCTTAAGGCACTTGTCAGATTGTAATGCAGTTAATTGTGTGGGAAGCTTAACTGTCTTTCCCTTCTGAACCTATATGGTACTTGGGTGTCCAGTAATTTTTAGAATTAAACACCAGATGTGAGACTGTATACTTACATAATCCTAAAGAATTGACCAAAAACTTATATTGATGTAGCAGTAATATCTGTCTAGGTGCTTGATTCAGTTATATTCAGACTGTATCACATTGGACACATTAACACATACTTTAAAACTGAGAGATGTTCAAATCTCAACTTAGACTTACTGTATCAGAATTTCCTTGTCACAACACCATTTTATTTGAGTGTTTTCAAGTTAATCCATTCAAAAAAATAAGACAGCAACAAAAATAACATCTGTCTTACAGATATATGGTGTATCAGAGAAGAAAGATAGCTAACTCATTAGTTACCAAACCCCACAAATATATATAGAGAGAGATTTTTTCTTTTTTTTAATTTCTATTTTTTTATTATTCATATGTGCATACAATGCTTGGGTCATTTCTCCCCCATCCGCTCCCTTACCACCCACTCCACCCCCTCCCTCTCCCCCATCCCCTCCATTACCACCCACTCCACCCCCTCCCTCTCCCCCCCACCCCCTCGATACCTGGCAGAAACTATTTTGTCCTTATCTCTAATTTTGTTGAAGAGAGAGTTATATATATAGATTTATGAGTCTATACTTAGTGCAATGAGAATATGGGAAGACTACTAATTAATACTACCAGGTATGGTTATAGAGAGATCCCCAAAGACGTGTGCTTCACATGCATGTGGAAAATAAGAGTGGAGAAAGAAAACCAATATTGGCTTGAAGGTATATTGTGGGTGGAATGTATGGGCACATATCCATATCCAGAGCAATTATAATTTGGTCTCATGGAATTTGAAGTTACTATGAAAATGTCTGGTTGCCAGGTAGAAATGTGGATCTGGAGTTCATAAGAGTGGTGTGTGAGAGAAATACAGGTATTAGACTCATCAATAAAAAAAAAACTGGTATTTGAGAGAAGCAGAGAGGAGTTAATATCACAAAAGTTAGTTTTTCTGATTTCATTACAAAATTCACCTATCTTTAGCAGTTCTGCACATGGACAAACATATGATTTACTATATGCCTTGTGCATAGTAGGTAATTAATAGCTTGTAGGTAGGTGGCCAGATAGAATGATCATTTAGTGAATATTAAGCACTAGTTAGTAGCCCCAAGAAACAATATTTCATCTTTTCAGTTGTTAATGATCAACTTTTAAATGTCCCTAATGCAATCAGATTAACCAAAGAAGGTAAAGGAAATCTGTCAACTGTTGTGTTTTAAGTGAATTAAAAACCTGTGTTTTGGTTAGATGTATTTTTGCATCCTTTATAGCATATAGGCCATTCTACATTTGGGCAAGAAGAAAGCTAAATATTGATGATAACCTTCCTTACAAATGACTTTTTGTTTTTCCATTTTGGAAGTACAGTCCAGTGAAGCAAACACATTGATGATGTCAATGAGAGTAATGGTGCTATTTTCACCCGTTCTAATGCCATTTTTATGCCATTCTCTGTTTCAACCTAAGGCATTAAAGTTTCATGCTGATTAAATTTTAACATCTAAATTGCCCTTTTATGTTACATACAAATGATAAACTTGAATGTTCTAGTCAGAGGGCAGCAACTTTAGCTTCCTCTAGGTTCCTAGTAAATATACCAAATAACATCCCCCCATACCTCAGAAATAACTCATTTTGTTTCTCCTTTACTTGCCCAGAGATTAGGGATTGAATGTGGATTTTTGTTTCATATTGTAACTTACATGATGAAAACTAGATCTCATTTTACAAAATAGATGCATTCTTTGACATTTGTATATGAAGCATAACTTTGAAAACGGAATGATACATTCCTCCACTGACTTACATTATAATTTTAGAAGTGTCATCTTTATTACAGATTGATTTCCAATTGACAGTGGTTTCTAGCATGTTGTGACTGCCTCCATTTCTGAGAGTTGTGTTTTAGTGTTCAAATAAAAGCTACATGAAACAACGGAATCCTTTAAACAGTACAAAAGAATACTCTTGGAATGTAATAAATTAAGCTCTGACTCATTTCTATAGAAAATAGAATTTCTTAGACTGGAGAAGTGGTTCAAGTGGCAGAGTACCTGCCTACCAAGCATAAGGCACTGAGTTCAAATCCCAGTACCACCAGAAAAACCCAGAATTTCTTAAAATAGCATAGCCTATAACTTGATTAGCTTTGTATGTATTTATTACAAACCAGAGCAAATTCTAAGATACGTTGTGTCTAAAAGAGCTCTCTTTTACCTCTGTTTCTTCTTTTGACTTAGAAAATGACAAATAATCCTTTGTCTTTCCTCACTACTTTAACTTTTACAAAACAGAGTATTTAAATTAGTTTATAAAAAACTTAATTTAGGCTCTGGTGGCTCACACCTGTAATCTTAGCCAGTCAGGCAGCAGATATCAGGAGGACAGTGATTCAAGGTCAGCCTGGGCAAATACTTCTCAAGACCCTATCTCAGAAAATACTCAACACAAAAAAGGTCTGGCAGAGTGGTCCAAGTAATACAGTGTCTGCCTAGCAAGCTTCAGGCCCTGAGTTCAAACCTCAGTACCACCAAAAAAAATGATTACTGAGGTATTATCATGCTAGATGGAAGCGTGGCTCTAGAAATGACAAGAAAGAATGTAAAGGTTTCCTTTGTGTTTTTAAGGATCAGGGACAATTTTGCATTTTTAGTTGTAATTGTGGTAAAATACATATAACAAAATTTATCACATTAACCATTTTTGAATTTACAGTTCAATCACATTGAGTATATTCACATTGTTGCATAGACAATCTTCACCACATTCTTGCAATACTGGAACACTATGTCCATTAAGGAACAGCTCCCATTCCTCTTTTTCTCCCCAGACCTTGGAAACCACCATTCTATTTTCTTACCTCTATGACTCTGAGTACTCTAAGTAGTTCATTTTTGTGGTATTAACTATATTTGTCTTTTTGTGGATTATTTGTGACTAAATTAGTTCACATACCATAATACCTTTAAGATTCATCCCTACATTATTTATTGAAGACCCTGTCCATTTCCATTGTTTGTTCTTTACCCTTTTGTCAAAAATCATCTGGCCATAAATTCATGGGTTTATTTATGGGTTCTCTTTGTTGTTCCGTTTATTGCTGTATCAGCTTGTTTTTTGGGGTTTTTTTTGCTTGTTTTTTTCCCCTTCTCTTGCCTAGTACCATGCTGTTTTGATTATAGTAGTTTTATATTTTGAAATCAAAAAATGTTATGTTTCCAGCTATCTTCTGTTTGCTCAAGATTGCTTTGGCTATAAACATATTTTTGGTTCCATATAAATCACAAAATTATTTCCTGTTTCTCTGAAACTTCCATTGTAATTATTATAGAGAGTGTTGAACCTGGAGATTGCTTTAAGTAGTATGGACATTTTAACAGTATTAATTGTTCCAATCCATACACAAAGGATGTATTTCTATTAATTTATGTTGTATTCAACTTCTGTCTGTGTTTCATAAATTTTTGTAAATAGATACTTCATTTCCTTGGTTAATTTTATATCAAAGAGTTTTGTTTTTTAGTTATTGTGCATGGAGTAACATTTATAAATTTCTTTTTCAGATAGTCCATCAGTATATATAAAGACTATTGATTTAAATTGTTTTTGTAAATTGCAACTTCATGAATCTGGGAGTCAGTTTTTTTTTAAATAGACAAATAAAATTTAGCTAGCCTAATTAAGAAAACTAAGAAAGTCCAGACAGGATAACTCATGTAATCCCAGGTACTCAGGAGGCAGAGATTGGGGAGATTGCCATTCAAGGACTGCCTAGGCAAAAATGTTATCAAGACCCCATTTCAATCAATAAGCTGACTATTGTGGTGTTCATCTGTGATCCTAACTATGTGAGAGGCAGTATGTAGAAGGATAGCAGTCTGAGGTCACTCCTTGGCAAAAATGTGAGACTCAACCTGAAAAATAACTTTTAAAAAAGAAAAAAAAAAGGAATAAGTACCTGTGGCTCATGCCACTAATCCTAGCTACTTGGGAGGCTTACAGGAGGTCAGGCAAATAGCTGTTAGACACAAGCCGGAGCAAATAGTTTGCCAGACCTCCATCTGGACCAATAATGGAGTCCAATGATGTATGCCTATCACCTTAAACTACCCAGGCAGATGAGATTGCGAGGACTGTGACTCCAAGACGGCCCCAACTAAAGAAAGTTCATGAGACTTCATCTTAATGGAAAAAAGCTGGGTGTCCTAATAGTGTGCTCCTGTCATCCCAGCTACAGTGGTAAGCACAAAATAGGAGGATCATGGTTCAGGTCAGTCTGCGCAAAAAATGAGGCCATATCTTCAAAATAACCAAAGCATAAAGGGCTGCATGCATGGCTTAAACGGAAGTGCACCTGATTAACAAGCAAGTAGTTCAGAATCCAGTACTGTAGTACAAATCCAAAAACACAAACAAGAGCTGAGAGTGTGGTTCAAGTAGTAGTGTGCTTACCTAGCAAGTGCAAGACCAAAACCTAGCACCATAATAAAAACTCAAAAATAATAGAGAAAGAAAATTAAGAAAGAAAACTCGGAGAAATATAATTAGAATTTTAAAAGGAAAACATACAATAGGCCTCACAGATATGCAATGAATCATAGGTAATACGTGTTTCAACTATATGCCATAATTTGCATACTCTAGAAGAAGTGAAAAACTTACTAGACACATACAACCTACCAAATTTAAATCATGAAGAAATAGAAAATCTGAATAATGAGCAAGGAGATTATATGAGTAATAACAAGCTCCCCATCAAATAAAGTCAAAAAAAATTCATAGCTGAATTTTATCAAACATTTAAAGAACTATTTCCAACCGTTCTAACTCTTTTCCAACAAGAAAAGGACTATTTCCAAGCTCATTTTATGATTCCAACATTAATCTGATATTGTAGCTAGATAAAGACTTTATAAGAAAAATATTATAGTAAATATCCCTGAAGGGGTATAGATGCAAAAAAAAATCTGCATCAAAATACTAACATACTTAATTTAACAACAGATTAAAAGAATCATTCAACATGGTCAAGTATGATTTATCTCTGAGATTCAAGAATAGCTGTCTAATGCAAATCAATAAATTATGTATTCTGTAATGCATTAGCAGAATGAGGGATAAGAGCCATATGATCAGATGCAGAAAAATCAATACACTTTCATAACAAAATCTCTCAATCTGATATAGAGAGAATGTATCACAATAAAATAGAGACCACGTATGGCTATCCCACAAACTAACATCATTCTTAATGGTTAGGAGTTGAGAACTTCTCTAAGATCAGGAACAAGGCAAGGATTCTGACTCACACTACTTTTATCCAGTACAGCAATAGATGTGTTATTCAGACCAATTTAGCAATAGAAAAAACAAAAGTATCCAAACAGAAAAAAATATGAAGTGAAATAGTGTTTGCAGATGACATGATCATATTGCTGAAGGGAAAAGAATTGCTGAAAGAATTGCTAGCAAGCCTGAGGGCCAAGACTTTAAGAAAGCTAAAGAGAGAACATGGGACAGTGAAAGTCTGAACCAAGAACTTTATACATAGGCTTTAGAAAAGCTAAGCTAAAGAAAAGCTAAAAAGAATACAGTGCAAGTCTAAGGACCAGGACTTTAAGAGTTACGCATATGCAGATTTTAGCAACTGCTGTTGTTGTTTGTAAGTCTGAGCACCAAGGTTTTAAGAAAGCTAAAGAAGCAGTACAAGTTGGGGGCAAAGACTTTGACAGATTATGCTAAAGAACAGCTAAGAGAAAACATGGGACAGAGCGAGTCTAAGGAAAGAGGTTTTAAGCAAGGTTTTAAAGAAGACTTTAGAAGCAAGATTTTAAAGAACTGTAAAGAAGTAAGGCCTTGAAGAATAAAGATAGAGAAAGCAATGGGTGTTGTGCCTCTCCACCAGAGTGCCCAACATACCTGATCCCACTTTCTGTCTGTCTGTCTATCCTGTGCCTTTTCTGAATCTCCAGTTGCCCCCAGTTAGTCCCAGTAAGGTTCAGTAATAACCTGGAGTGAGAGAAAGCTCGCTCCAACAAGGAAGCAAGAAAAAAAGCTCGCTCCAAACCATCAGAAAAAAACAAATGAAAACCACAGTGAGAAGTCATCTCATACCTATTAGGATGGCTTTTATCCAAAATATAAAAGATAGCAAGTGTTGACAATGATTTTTGTGAGGTTCAGTAGATGTATTATTAGATCAAAATATAAAGGCAACTGTAAAATGACTGAATCCTTAGAAGAAAAATTTATATTAAATTTACACTAATATGGCAATTTAAAAACTAGCATTTTTCGTAACCTCACTAGGTTTTGTTATATCTATAAGCAGGAAAATATTATGGATCATTAAAGGAACTCCAATCCCCTAATCAGTCTTTTCCTTGAGTATCAATTCTTAATTGGTTTGAAATATATGAGATTTTGTTTTGGCTCAATGCAATAGTTTCTTAATGGCAAGTCTTGATAATGTTGAGCTAGATAAAGATTATGTTCAGGATTCTTATAGGTGATACAAACTATATTAATCCATTTTAGATACCCATATACTTATATCATATTTTCTCTCTCAAATTTCCATGGTTATTCTTTCAGGATTTGAGATATGGTCTTGAGTAGAAATTCCCAAGGTATTTATGTCTTCCACCCTAAAATATATTTCCAAACATATAATATCTTAGAGTGACTTACTCTCTAAATTGAAGTGCATGTCTGATAGTGAATGTGCCATACTAGTTCTAATGATGTCTTAATTCCATTTTTGTCCTATTTCCCAACTCTATATTAAGTAGGTACTATTGTGTCATTTTTATCTATTGTGTTTGTTTGATATCTGAGTATAAATTATTAAAATAATCCATGGAAGTATGTTTTAGAAACACAAAATATTGGTCATGGTCCCATAGGTTTGTAAATAGTGAAAACTTGTTAAAACATGGTAATAATTTAAATGTTTATAATTTTCTAATAGTTTTTTTTGTTATGCCATTTTTCAAAATATTCTTTCACTGCATGTGTCTTTAGTTTCTACTACAAAGATGAGTGAGGATGATTTTTATGTATCCTGATAAAATCTCTGCCTCAGAAAATACCCAAGCTGTATTTTATTTCTCAGAGCTTTACTTTTGTGAATATCATAATCTTATTGTCTGTGATACTATCAGATCAGAAACTTGTTCCCTTTGTGTTTTGAGGCACAATGGAAATGACACACTAAAGCTAAAATCACTCATATTTTCCTGAAAATTAGAGATGAAAAGGATAGAAGAGGAAAAAAACACAAATTTTGGTCAGTCTTTGAAGATTTATTCCTTTACATAGGTTAGTATTTCTTAAAGTATGATTGGTCCCAGAACTAGCTGCAGAGAATCACCAGGGAACTTACCAAAACAAACCAGTCTAAACAAAATGCAAATTTTGATTAGACCCAGAAATACAAATTTGATCAATGACCCTCAGGGATTTTAATGCCCTTTGAAATTTTTAGTAGTTGGACTGTCAATATGTGGTCTCAGCTCCTTATGTTCACTTCTGTTAACTTGAAGAAATTGCCTGGAATAAATCCAGGTATGATTTTAAATGCTTGACATCATTTCAGACTCAAGCTTTGGGTGTAATATTTTTATTCCTACCTGTTAGTGGGGCAGTCGTGGAATTTAACTCTGCTAAATTTGGCTAGCTATCTTCAGCACCTAGAAAATTATATACAGCATATTGTATGTTTGATTAGTTTTATTGAAATAATAAGAAAACTTATAATTTTAAATAAAGAGTTGTCATCTCCCAGCATATAATTCATGTTATATGGACTGTTACAGTATATATTGGACTTCACTGACAAATATTATTTTACAGATTGAGAATTATTTTTCCTCAATAATGTTAGTTTTAGTATCACATATTTTCCACATTATGTGTATTAAAATTAATTTCTAAAATGATCTATACATTTAAAAAGTTGGTTTTAAAATGGACATTTAATTTTATAAGCTATATTACACTTCATATATTCATTTCTATTATCACATGATATTCATTTCAAATATGTGTTCCCAGAAACCTAAACACCTTCCAAACAGAAAAGTATCTGGACTTATGTGAAGAATGCATTCAAAAAACTCTCCAATCTCCTTATACCTACTGATAGAGTAAATATATGTTCTGATAGTGGTACTTCATGATTGACAAATTTTTATGCATCTTTTATCTTGCTAACTTGCTTTGAAGTCTATAGCTGGACAATATGATAATTTAAAACTTATTCTCAATATGGGGTACCTATTTTATGCTTTTTTTCTAGTGTCATCTCAAGATTTTAACTTCTCATTCAACAGCATGAACTATTTTCTAAAGTTTTTATATTGTACACAAATAACAAGTGAATAGCTCAAAGACTTCTCATAAATTCAGTACACCTGTGTAACTAACAACTAGATTACTAACCAAAATAATACTGGCCTATAAAAAACAAAACAAACAAAAATCTCTCATGCCTCTTCCAAATAATCATCTCCTTCCTTTTACCTAAAGGATGACTTGTAACAACAGAAATTAGTTCTACTTGTTTGGAAATTGCAGTGTGTGCTTCTTTGTGTTTTGCTTCATTCACTCTGATATGTCCTTGAGGTATTGGATTTTATCAAATACTATTATTTGTATATTTTGAAATGATCATGTGGTTTTTGTCTTTTATTTTGTTAATATGGTGCATTATATGAAATAATTTTTTAATATTAAATCAATTTTGCTTCACCAAAATAATCCCAATTGCTCCTCCTGCATTACCTTTTCATTTGGATTTATCATCATTTTATTTAGAATTTTTATCGTTATCATTAATTGCACAGCTACAATATTTCACTTATTATAATTACTGATTTTCACTTTGGATAAAAGGTTACACTTGTCTCATAAAAAATGAGGAATCAGTGTCTTTTTTCAATTTTCTGAGGGAATTTGCGTAAATATGTGTGTGTGTTCTATTCCTTAAGTATTTGAAAGAATTTTGCAACAAAGCCTCCAAGTATTTAAGAGATCTAGGATGATTAAAAGTGTTTTCTTTCTTTGTCAATATTACTTAGTGTTATTTTCCATGAATACACATGTGAAATATGTATGTATAAGTATATGTATACATATATTTGCTTATGCATGTGTTTGTATTAGCACCCGGATCAGGATATAGATTGTAGATGTAGCCATCAACCTGGATGGCTTTTTCCCCACACTGTTTGATTTGTTACTATAGATTAATTTTGCCTGTTTTTATGTATCATGTAGATAGAATCATTTTCAATGTACTCACACCTCCAACGTTTTTCATTCAACACTATGTGATATATATACATATAAGTGCATGTATACATTACCACACTAGTAGGTACAAATAGCCATAACAAAATAGGAAACTTCAATTAAACAAACCTTTACTGTGATTGATAATGCACTCAGACATCCCACTAATTAATTTAGTCATAGTCTAGTAACTGTACTGCTGTACTGTATGTTCAGATCAGTTCACAGTTGGGTAAAATCCTTCCTAATTCTCTGGCTGCTTTATTTTTTATATTTAACAGGTACACAAAAACATAAAAGTTATATGTATTAACTGGGTAATGTGTATATGTTGTATAATGTTTAAATTATGCTAAACACATTTATCTCCTCGAAAATTTGTCATTTCTTTGTGGTAAAAACTTTTAAAATCCTTCCTTCTAGTTTTTTTAATGTATAGTACATTATTATTATCTTTGGTCACCATACTGTGCAATAGCACAACAGGGCTTCTTTCTTCCATCCAACTGTAACTTGGTATACTTTGATCATACTTTCACGGTCTCTCTTACTTCCCCACTATTCTTGGCTTCTGGTAACTGTTCCCCTACCCTAAACTTTAGGAGACCAAGTCTTTTTAGATTCTATATATGAGTGAGATCACATGATACTTGCCCTTATGAGCATATCTTAATTCACTTAACATAATCATCTCCAGTTCCATCAGGTAATCACAATGGAAAGAATTTTAATTTATATGGCAAAATAATATGCTGTTTAGAATATGACCACATTTTCTTTATCCATTTATGTGATGATGGGCATGTAAGTTGTTTCCATTTTTGGCTACTGAGAATAGGGTTGCACCAAATGTGGAAATACAGATGTGTTCTTCCATATATGGACTTAATTTCCTTTGAATAGATACTCAAGAGTGGAACTGTAGTATCACATGATAGTTTTATTATTAATTATGAGAACTCAACATATGGTTTTCCATAATGATAGTACTAATCTACAATTCTCGCTATCTTCAGCAATACTTGTTATTTTCAAACTTTTTAAAAATTAATGTATGGTAATTGTACAAAATGGGTTGCATTACAATATGTTGACACATGTATCTAAGGTGTTTTGATTATATTTGTTCTTATTACCAAATACTTATACTCTAACCCCTTATCATATACCCTAATAGCCTTCCTTCTATTTCCATTTTCTTTTTGTTTATTACATTACACATATGAGAGGCACATGTTACACTTGTCATTCTGAGTCTGGCCCAATTCACTTAATAAGATCTCTAGTGCCATCGATTTTTCCTCAAACAACATGTTTTCATTTTCTTTATGGTTTATTAAAATTCCATTGTGAATATATGCCACATTTTCTTTATTGTTCCTTCATTGATGGCCACATACGCTGATTCCATACTTTGGTTATTGTGAACAGTGCTGCAATAAATATGCTTGGGCAGGTATCTCTAATGTATGCCACCTTTGATTCCTTTGGGTTATATACTAAGGAGTGGTTAACTGGATCATATGGTAATTCTTTTTTTGTCATTTTGATATTAGCCATTCTTGCTGTGGTGAAGTGATGTCTCATTGTGGTTTTAAATTGCATTTCTCTGATGAATAGTGATGTGTGACGCTGAGCATTTTTCCATGTACCTGTTCACCACTTGTGTATCTTGTTTTGAGAAATGCTTATTTACATTTATTGCATATTTTGTTTGGTTATTTGGTTTTTTGGTTATTGAGCCTTGGATTTCTAATGTTTTCTGAAAACCAACCCTCTCAATTGTATATATTATGATTTTCCTCATTCTATACTCTATCTCTGTAGTATGTTGAATGTTTTAGTTTATTTAATTCCATTTGTCTATTTCTGCACTCACTTCCTATGTTTTTAGGGTCTTGACCAAAATATTTCCAATTTCAGTGTCCTGAAGTATTCCCCTTAAGTTTCCTTCTGGGAGATTTAGAGTTTTAGGTTTCTTAAATCTTTAATCCCTTTTGAGTTGATTTTTATAACTAGAGAAAGATAGGGGTTTAGTTTCATACTTCTGCATGAGTATATTCAATTTTTCCAAGTACAATTTATTGAAAAGACTGTCCTTTTTCCAACATGTATTCTTAGCCACTTTGTCAAAAGTCAATTGTCTTTAGATGCATGGGTTTATTTCTACACTTTTTATTTGGCTCCTTTGTTCTATGTGTCAATTTGTATGCCAATACTACACTGTTTTGATTACTGTAACTTTGCAGTGTGTTCTGCAGTCCTCCTTTATTCATTTTGCTCAAAATGTCTTTGGCTCCTTCTTCACTCATCTAATGTGATATATCACCTTCATTATTTGCCTATGTTGAAACAATTCTAGCATCTGTAGACTGAGTCTCACTTGTTCGTGGCAAATAATTTTTTTAATGTGCTCTTTGGTTTGGTTTGCTGCTATTTCCCAAAGGATTTTTACATTCTGGTCATCAAATATATCTGTCTATATTTTGAATTATTGATTTTGTCCTTATATGGATTTGTTCTTAGGGAAATACTGATGTATTTGGAAGATTTACTTTCTCTTCTGTGTTTTAAAATAACTTAAGAATAGGACTGGGTTTCCTGGCTCATGCCTGTAATACAAACTACTGAGAAAGCAGAGATTTGGAGGATTATGGTTTGAGGTCTGCCTAGTCAAAAAGTCAAGACCCTATCTCAACCAACAAACCAGACAAAGATGATATGTAACTGTTACGCCAGCTACAAGGGAAGCATAGGTAGGAAGATTGCAGTCTGAGGCTGGTACCACGCAAAACATGACTCTCTACCCTAAAAAATAACTAAAAGCAATAAAGGGCCAGTTGCACGTCTGAAGTGGTAAAGTGCCTGCCTAGCAAGCATGAAGCCCTGAATTAAAACCCCTGTAACACCAAAAAAAAAATAACAAGAATAGTTGGTATTAGAAATTTTTTCAATGTCTGGTAGAATTCATTAAGGAGGCTTTTAGTTCTGGTTTTGTCTTCTTTTTTTTAATAGTTTACTGTGTTGGGTGGGTGTACATTGTGCCATTTACAAAAGTTCTTATAATATGTCAAAATATATGATACTTGAATTCACCCCCATCCACCATTCTCAAACTCCCCCCCATTCCTGGAATAGTTTCAACAAGTATCATTTTTCCATTAACATGCATGAGTACACAGTATTGGCACCATATTCACCCTCTTTAACCATTTCCCCACCTCCTCCCAACTCCTACTGGTACCACCCCCACCATGGGAACAGCATTCCTGCTCTCCAATTGTATAAAAGAAAAAAATGACATTTTTGTTTGTTCAAGATAGCTACACAGGGAGTTTCATTGTGACGTTTCCATGTATATATGTATTATAACCCAAATTGGTTCATCTCCTCTATTTTTCTTCTTTCTGTTTTAGTCCCCTTCTTGTGGTGGTTTCAACAGGTTTAAAAAATCTATATTTATTCTTGTATAAAGAGTACATCAACCATATTCACCTTCTTAACTTCCTTCTTTTACCCTCCCCCTCTTGTATGTGACCACCCCTTCACATGACCTATTTTTCATAATATTGCTGCATTTGTAGTAGGTCTATGTTCTACATATGAGAGAAAACATGTAGTTTTCGGCCTTCTGAACCTGGCTAACTTAATGTAAGATGATGGTCTCCAGTTCCATCCATGTACCTGCAAATGACAAAATTTCATTCTTCTTTGTGGCTGCGTAAAATTCCACCACATTTAAATACCACATTTTCTTAATCCATTTATCAGCAGTAAGGCATCTTGGCTCTTTCCATGGCTTAACTATTGTGAATAATGCTACAGTAAACATGGATGTACAGGTGACTTTGTTGTAACCTGACTCACATTCCTTCAGGTGTATCCCTAGGAGTGGAATTGCTGCATGATATGGCAGTTCTATTTTTACTTTTTTAAGGAGTCTCCATACTGTTTTCTGTAGCGGTTATACTAATTTACATTACCACCAGCAGTGTATGAGGGTTCTTTTTCTCCACATCCTCACCAACATTTGTTGTTGTTTGTGTTCTTGATGATAGCCATTCTGACAGGAGTGACATGGAATCTTAGTGTGGTTTTGATTTGCACTTCCTTTATGGACAGGGATGTTGAGAATTTCTTCATGTATTTTTTTTAGCCATTTGGACTTTTTCCTTTGAAAAAGCTCTGCTCAGTTCATTTGCCCATTTCTTTATTGGGTCATTGATTTTGGGGGAGTTTAGTTTTTTGAGCTTCCCATATATTCTGGTTATTAATCTCTTGTCAGATGTATAGCTGGCAAAAATTTTCTCCCATTCTGTAGGCAACCTCTTCAAGAAGACTGCAAATAGCCAAAGCAATACTAAGCAAAAAGAGCCATGCCTGAGGTATCACAATACCTGACTTCAAACTATACTACAGAGTCATAGCAATGAAAACAGCATGGTACTGGCATAAAAACAGATATCAAGACCAGTAGAACTGTACAGAAGACCCAGATATGAATCCACACAGCTCCCACCTCTTTTTGACAAAGACACTCAAAACATAAGGTGGAGAAAACACAGCCTCTTCAACAAATGTTACTTGGAACTATGTCTTTCACCCTGTATAAGTATCAACTCAAAGTGTATTAAGTACCTTCATATAAGACCTGAAACTTGATGCTAGTGCAGGAAATAGCAGAGAATACCCTGGGTTTGTCTTTGATAGGAGACATTTTTGTTTTACTGACTAATCTTACTACAATTCGTTGGTCTGTTCGGGTAATCCATTCCTTCATTATTCAATCTTTGTGAGTTGTATTTGTCCAGGAGTTTGTCTATTGCTTCTTGGATATCAAATTTTTGCATACAAGTTTTCCTAATAATTTGTAATGTTCCTTTTTATTTCCATAGTATCTCTTGTAATGTCTCCCTTTTTACATTTGATTTATTTGCATCTTGACTCTCATTTACTTAGGTATTCTCACTAAGAATTTAAGTATTTTACTTATATTTTAAGAGAACCTGCTCTTTGATTTTTATATATTTTTTTGTTTTCATTTCATTTATTACTGCTCTGATCTTTGGTATATGCTACTTTATAGTATTTAGGGGGTTGGTTTCTTTGTTCTACTAGTTTCTTGAGATGCAAGATAAGTTGTTTATTTATTTATTTTTTTACTTGTTTAATGTAGGTTTTGGTTTATGAACCTCCCTCAGTGCTGATTTTCCTATATCCCATAGGCTTGGTATCCTGTTTCTCCATTTTCATTTGTTTTAAGAAAAAATTAATTTCCTTCTTAATTTGTTTCCTGTCCATTTGTTGTTCAAAAGTACATCTTCAAATTTCCATGCAATTTTAAGTTTTACAAAAATTTTTTTGATTTCTATTATCATTGAATTGAGATTATAACACATATTCAGTATAATTTCAGTTTTAAAAAATATGATGAAATTTGTTTTGTAACCTACCATATCATCTATCCTGGGTGATGTTCCATGTGTTGATTAGGAAAATGTGTATTCAGCAGCTGTTGGCTGAAATGTTCTGGGGATACCCGTTAGATTAATTTGGTCTCAGGTGTAATTTAATTCTCATTTTCTTTATTTTCTCTTTAAATGATTTGTGTATTGCTGAAAGTACAGTATTAAAATATTCAATTACTTTTTGCAGACTCTCCTTAACTTCTACTAATATTTGTTTTATATAGTCAGGTTCTCTGATATTGGGTCAATAATTCCTTTTTCAAATTTCCGAAAGAATTTATGTATTTATGAAGTGCTTAATGATAATTTTAAGGCTCATAAGATGCTTGCTTGCATCTGCATAAAGAAAAATTGGGAACTGATTCGTATTTCAAACGAAACTAGTCACTGCAGAGACATATGATATAATGTGCCTTACTGTTAAAATAACTGCAATGTTGAAAAACTTTTTCATGATATGAAAATGGGGCAGCAAGAGAACAAAACCTCTTTTTAGAACCCTTGCTAAAAAGCAGTGTTCTGACATACTATGTCTATTTTTATTCTATTTTAACAAAATAAGGATAGAATTGTTCAGTAATTGTCTAATTAGGATATATAATTTTGACCTAGGACTTAAGGAAAGATTCAATTAAATAAAAGAACAGCATCCTTTAAAACAGCAATGACGTGTAGTGGCAAGAAAAAATTTGTTATACACTAAAAGAAATACAAAGCACATTTTCTTTCTTGGAAGTCACAGTGTAACTTACAATTTACTTTTCTTTTTTAACATATTTTATTTTACCTGATACATAAAAACATAAAATTGATATGCATATTAGGGTTTCTTTGACTGTCATTATAATAGTGCTCAGTAAATCTGAAAAAATCTGGCTATGTCTGAATGCATAGTCACCA
This sequence comes from Castor canadensis, assembly GCF_047511655.1. Classification (NCBI taxonomy): domain Eukaryota; kingdom Metazoa; phylum Chordata; class Mammalia; order Rodentia; family Castoridae; genus Castor; species Castor canadensis. Next base: position 28,517,463 of record NC_133405.1, read on the forward strand.
AAAGTTTTTCAGTACACTGGCCTTTTAGACTTGTTTTTTCATTCTTACTAATTTCAAATTTAAAATTTTTAATTGACAAATAAGATAATATATTCAATGATAACTATGTGATAATTTGATGTACATGTTTATTGTGTAATGATAATTACAATCAAATTCACAAACACATCCATTCCCATCACTTGCTCAACTTATTAGTAAAAGTTGGCACCCTATAACCCATATATCTTATTCCTCCATTGGTTTCTAACTGCTAGCAATCACCATTCTATTTTTTGATAGCATGAATTTGAATTTTTTAGATTTCAGATGTAAGTGTGATCATGAAGGATTTGTCTTTCTGTACCTGCCTTATTACACTTTCAATAATGTCATCTGGATACATCCATGTTTCATAAATGGCAGTGATTGCTTCTATCTTTGAATAATATTTTCTCTATATATGTATATATTGAATTTATATATTCGTCCAGTTCAGTATATTTATTTATTGATGGACATTTACATTGATTCCATATTTTGACAAATGTAAGGCTGCAGTGAACACAGATATGTATGTATTTTTGACATACCAATTCCACACCCTTTTTATATATATCAAGAAGTATGATTGCTGTATCATGTGGTAATTCTCTTTTGTTTTTGTTTCAGAATTACTAGGGTTTGAACTTAGAGCTTCATGCTTGCTAGGCAGATGCTCTATCACTTGAGCCACTCCTCTAGCTCTTCTATTTTGAGATTTTTGAGGAATCTGTATACCATTTTCTATAATGGCTAAAGCTATTTACATTTTCACCAACCATTTACAAGGGTTCCTTTTCTCTACATCTCCAGCACTCTTTGTCTTTAGTCATTTTCATAATAGCCATTCTTTTTTTTTTTCACAAAACACAAAAATTTTATTTAAAAGGCTCTGGTAAGATGGCTTTCCTTATTCTTATTCTACTCTAACATTTCTTTTTTTTCTTTTTAAATTTTTATTATCATTAATATGATAATTGTAGAGGAGGATATATTGTAACATTTACATATATGCTTACAATATATCTTAGATTCACCCTCTCCATCATTTACCTCATCCCCTCTTTTTTCCCCCTTCTTACAATTATTTCAACAGGTTTCATTGTCCTATTTTCATGTATGAATTCAAAATATATCCATCATATTCACTCTCTTTCACCCTTTTCTTATGCCCTCCCCCTTTCCACTTTACTTACCCCTGGATAGGACCTGTTTTACCTTCCTGTCTTTCATTTTTAAAATATATTGATAGTCTAAAGGGGATTTTGCCTTGGTATTTCACACACACACATATCATAATTTACTCAGATTAACCACCCCTTACTCTTTCTCTATTGCCCTGATTTCCTATCATTCAACAGCTTATCCTGCATTGTATTATATTGTCTGCATATACAGATGGAATGTTTCAATAATTTTCACTCTTTAACATTTTCTTTCCCTCTCCCTTTTCCCGTTCGTCCCTCACACAGACTCACTAATAAATGGTGCTCCTTCTCTTTCTCTGTTTCTTTGCCTTTCTCTCTCTCTCTCTCTCTCTGTATATATATATACATATATATTATAAGTTTAACTTCCATATATGAGGGGAAACGTGACTTTTTGCCTTTTGATTTTAGCTTACTGAGCTTAATGTGATGTTCCCCAGTTTCATCCATATGTCTACAATAAATATATATATATATATATATATACACATATATATAATGCATTTTCTTAATCCATTCATCAGTTTGGGGGCATCTGGCCTGTTTCTAAAGCTTGGCTATTATGAATACTGCTTCAATAAACATGGCTGTGCAAGTGGCTCTATCTTATCCTGGAGCACATTCCTTCAGGTATATGCAAAGGAGGGGTATCACTGGATGGCATGTTAGGCCTATTTTTAGTTTTTTGAGGAACCTCCATACTGTTTTCAATAGTAGTTGCACTAATTTACATTCTCACCAAAAGCATATAAGTTTTCCTTTTACCCTGCATCCTTGTCAACATTTGTTGTTGTTTATGTTTATGGGGTGAATGGTATTTCATTATGATTTTTATTTGTATTTCCATGATGATTAGCAATTTTGAAAACTTTCTCCTAAACCTAGTTTTCATTTTTATGTTGTCTTTGGAAAATTAGGTTTATCCGGTATTCATCAAGTTATTCATTTACTCATTTTAATTTTTTGCTATTGCATTGTGTAAGTTCCTTACATGCCTTGGAAATTGACCTCTTATTACATATTTGGTTTGCAAATATATTGTTTCATTCAATGGATTGTATTGTCATTTTCAAATTTTTTTCCTTTGCTATGCAGTAGCTTCTTAGTTTTATCTAGCACCACTGTTTATTTATTTATTTATTTTTATTTTTATTGTTTTATTATTCATATGTGCATACAAGGCTTGGGTCATTTCTCCTAGCACCACTGTTTATTATTTCTTCTGTTGCCTGCATTCTTGGTGTCTTATAAAAAATATCTTTATTAAGAAGAATGTATTTGGATTCAAAATAATTAAGAGTTCATCAACAAGCTAGTCTTCCTTTCCATGAATACAATGCATTTGCATCAAAAAGTAATTAGAATTTTTTTCAACAAGGGTGAAAACTTGAAATAATATTAATTACAATGTCATTACAAATAATGACATTACTAAAGAAAATGTATTATAAATTTCATGATTTTATTATGATTTTACTAAACAGCCATTCTTTTAACTTAATCAAGATAATCACCATTCATAACCTTAGTTTTGTCATCAATTTTGACTGCTGAAAGAACATATAACTCTAAAAATCCTATAATCCATACACATATAGTATACTTTACATTTTATTTCTAATAATGCAGTATACATGATTAACATAAAAGGAAATGAGGTGAAATCATTCTTTTTGCTTTACATTCAACAAACATAATTGACAGTTTAAAATAGATTTATTAATGAACATGCATTTGTTCATTACTTCAAGTTAATTCAATCTGCAATAACACTTCCATTTGTGACCTAACTGAAATATGAAAAAACCTTTTACCATGTGTACCTACAGGGGATGTGAAAAATGAAATTGTAAGAGAATACCCACAGGTTGTACTATCTTACTTTTTATAATGTTGATTTTTGTAGAAAAAGCATGACTAATAATTGAATTGATAAACAAAAATATAATCTTATTTCTAAAATGAAACATTTGTTGACAAATGAAAAAATATGTGCCATGTAGAGGCACATTGTAATGCTCTCATATAAAATAAACAATTCCTATAGAAGTTGATTTTTTTCTACACATGTATACTTCATGACTGTTATATGATGATTCATTATTTCTTTGCATTTTGGTAATTTTCTCTGAAGTGTCTTGCTCATTTGTGTAACAGAAAGATGAATTTGCTTTTCAAATGAAGAATATGTTAAATTTAAGGAAATGACATTACAAAAAAAACCTCACATAGCTTTATGTCATTGCCATGGCATCAGGTTGATAGAAAAACTCAGTAATAATCACAGAAAAGTATAACTTTGATGACAAATCTTCATTATTAGCGATTATACTTTAGTGTAGTTTTGAATACTATCAGATATGTGAAAGCTACATTACTAAGTATATAAAACAATTTATTTTCATGTCAAACAAGCTCTGTGTAGTTACTGCTCCACAAACTTTTTCATTCTTCTCTATCACATCATTAAAGCCTTACTTGAATGCCAGTATTATTTATTCTGTCATTTCTGTGCATTTATATCAAATGCCCTTCTATTGTCTCATATATTCTCACTGGAAGTATCTCAATAATTTCTCATGAAAATCTTCTTTCATATTTGCATTTCCCTAAGCCTTAAAAGTGATCATTTTTTTCTTATCATACCATCCAAACTTAAATGATTATCATATATTTTGTGTCACCAACACTTGATGAGAACAAAATATTTGAATTTATAGTACCAAGATCTCATGAAAATGCAGATCTCTTTATGGACTTCAACTATCTGATATATTTGTTTGAAATTTAAATATTTGTGGTATATTGTATAAAGTGAGGCACACTTAATTGATTGTTAATGGATAAAAAAGCCTTTAAATATTTGCTTATAGTTCTGAAGGCATGATGACATTATTAAAATACATGGTTTAATTATTAAAAGAATTTTGCTGTTTATGTATCTATAAGCAAAGTTATCTCATTTTTATGAAAGAAAATGAAAAAAAAAACTTATGTCTGAAGCTGAAGTAAAAATTTTCAAAGGTAAAGCAATAATGGTTGAAATCTGAGAATAGCTCTGCTGTTGACTGGTCATTCTCATGTATGGATTCTCACTCAAAATACATGCAGCTACGTGTCAGATACAAGATTATGCTTTCCACCTTTCCTGAGATTTGTGGTCTTATAGAGGAACTCACAGGAGAATCATACTTGTGCTTTGGTTTTATACAAACTATAATAAAAATATGGTCAAGGAATGTTGCAACACAAAATATAAAACAATAACTTTGGATGGTGTGATGAGGGAAAATGATCAATTCTACGGCTTAGAGAACCATATTAAAGAAGATTTTTACTGAGAGAGTTCTGGTGAAAATATCTAGAACAATATGAGAAGGACCTTCCAGGCCTAAAGAACAAAGTATACAAAAGCACAGAAATGAGAATGAGTAGCATGTGGCTCTCAAGTAAGGCAGTTAAGAGATAGAGAAGAATGGAGAAATAATGCTGAACTCAGAATGGTTAATATAGCTTCAAGCCATCTTCCCTAAATAATGTTAAAGTTTTTTTCCTTTTTTTATTATTCTTCTGTGTGGGGGTACATTGTAGCATTCACAAAGGTTCTTACAAACTTTGTATCAAATATATTATAATTGAATTCGCCCCCTCCACTGCTCTCCTTTATCCCCCTCCCCCGATACCTGGAACAGTTACAACAGGTATCATTTTTTCCATTTACATACATGTGTACACACTATTTACACCATATTCACCCTCCTATTCACTTTCCCCACTTCTCCTTCTCCCACTGGTACCAACCCCCCTGCTGAGCAGGACTTGTTTTGCCCTCCTGCTCTCTGATTTTGTAGAAGAAAAAAATTAAAAAAGAAAAAAAATGACATTTGTGTTTGTTTGAGATAAAGGTAGCTATACAGGAAGTTTCCTTGAGGTATTTCCATGTATGTATGTATTACAATCCCAATTGGTTTATCACCTATTTTTCTTCTTTCTATCTTAGTCCCTTCCTTATGGTGGTTTCAACCTTTTCAAAGCTCTTGTATTAGTTTGGGGATTTGCATTTAGATCTCTGACCTGTTTTGAGTTGGTTTTCATGTATAGTGAGAGGAAGGATCTAGTTTCATTCTTCTGCATATGTATATAAAATTTTGCCAGAACGATTTATTGAAGAATCTCTTTTCCTCATATTATCTTTTTTCACACTTTTGCTAAAAATCAGTTGGCAATATGGAAGTGGATTAATTGGAAGTTCTCTATTCTGTTCCACTTGTCTATATTCCACTATTTGTGGCAACTATGCTGTTTCAACTACTATATCTTTGTAGTGTATTGTGAAGTCAAATATTGTAATGCTCTTGGTCTGTTTCTTAGTTGGCAAAGACTTTGTGTATAGACATCTGAATTTTACTGGAAACAAAATAGCAAACCCTTCTACATATGTTATGGCACATTAAACTCAGCATTATTTTTCAAGAATTGTTCTGAAAATTTATAAAAAGGTAATGTTTTAATCTTCTTGGCTACTATGGTATGAGAGGCACCAAACTCATATTTCCAAGATATTAATGTTTTATGAGACAGTCTTTCTCTATGCAGCCCAGGTTGGCCTGGAACTTATGATTCTCCTGACTTAACCTCCTGGGGGCTGGATTTGCGGTTGTGCACTATTGTGACTATGTCCCAAAGACTATTTAAAAGCATAAATTAATTTAAACATTAAAGGAAAGACAAGACTGAAATATTCTGTCAGTTGAGGATGAGGATGAAAATGGTATCTTTCCTTCTGATTCTAAAATAAGACATAGAATTCAAGTCTAGAATAGTATAAATTTACATTCCAATATTCTGCTTTTTGTGACCTTCATGTACTTGTTTAAAGTCATTCCACAATTAATACTCTACATATTAAAGCAATGTTATATGCTACAAGTTTTGGAAAAGCCTTATTTGAAGGGTGTTGTTTGATCTATAATGGACATATAAAGTGATTTGTGGTCATGAAGTTCTAGAACTGCCTAACTTACATGTTAGTAATTTAAAAGGAAGAATAAAATCATCCTCGCCAAATGAACATTAATTGGTAAACGTTTATTAGCTACCTGTCATACCTTAGCTGTATATACTAGGATCAGTAAGAAGCTCAAAGCAAGGGAGAACACTGCATAGATTTCCATAAGCTACAGAAGCTTATTCACTACATGAGGAGATGATGCAGTATATTCATGAAAAAGCCAGACAACAGAAAATATGTGAAATAGGGTAGGGCAGATGAACCTATGGAAATTAACATAGCTTAGTGATTTCATCTAGAAATCACCAGCTTTTTTTAGATTATTCTTCTTTTCATGGAGATAGTGATAATAACCTAATACACTCCTTAAGGGAACATTATGAAGATAAATGAGCTAACGTTTGTAAAGAGGTTTGGACTTAGAAGGAATAAGGAAAGTACAATGTAAAGAACTTATCAAATCAAGGCTGGGTTGGTTACATTGGAAAGTCTAATAAATCATTACTTTGTTTACTTTCATCTTTTTCCATAATTAACAACTAACCTTTTAAAATATTTGGTGTTTAGTATAAGTTGACAAACTGTAAGAGGGAATTGGCATGAAACATTCTGATGCACAAGGTTTTTAAATAAACACAGTGCCTATTTTTTGGCCATGTTTTGATTTTAAAAAAGACCTTTCAAACAGCTTTAGCACTGGTCTGTAATAATAGAGGGAATTGTTTTTTATACTTTATTTTTATTATTGTTGTACTGGGGTACCTTGTGACATTTACAAAATTTCTTACAATTTATCATAGTTCAATTCAGTCCCTCCATCATTCTCCTTTATTCCACCTACCCCCATTCCTGGAATAGTTTCAGCAGGGATGATTTTTCCATTTAGATACTTATATATATAATATTTCCACCATAATCACATTCTTACACCTTTTCCTTATATCCTCTCCCCTCACACTGGTACCAACCTCCAGGAAGGACCTATTTTAACTTCCTGTTCTCTATTTTTGAAAAAAAATACATTTTTGTTTGTTTAAGATAACTATTCAAGGTGTTTCCTTGTGACATTTCCATGTATACAGGCATTAAAAACCAAATTGGTTCATCTTCTTTATCTTTTTCCTTTATACCTTAGTCCCCTTGTCATGATGATTTCAAAAAGTTTAAAAATTCTATATCCATTTTTTCATAGAAAGTCCATCAACCACATTGACTTTCTTAGCTTCCTTCTTTTACCATCCTTCTCTTGTATGTGACCTCCTCCTGGTGTAACTGTTTTTCATAATATTGCTTGTATTTCTATTAGGTCTGTATTCCACACATGAAAGAAAACATGTAGCTTTTGACCTTCTGAATTTGGCTACCTTCACTTAAGATGATGTTCTCCAGTTCCATCCATTTACCGGCAAACGACAACATTTCATCCTTCTTCTTCATGACTAAATAAAATCCCATTTGTATATAAATACCATATTTCCTTAATCCATTTATCAGTAGTAAGGCATCTTAGCTGTTTCCATAGATTAGCTATTGTGAATAATGTTGCAATAAACTTGGGTGTGCAGGTGCCTTTAGTGTAACCTGAAATTGTTCAATGTACTTGTTCTTTAGTAATTACAAAGCAGGATTGTGTGAGGCAAAGCAGGAAGAAAATGGTTTGTTTTTAATTTTTTGAAAGTTCTAAAATATTTTTTCTAATAAGATCCAATATAAGAGTGTTTATCTCTTCTTCTTTTACATTAATTATGTACTGATTTTTTTCATCCAAAGGGTGATATTAAGGGATGTGGGATTAATATCTTCAACAGTTTTTTTAATTGCTGAGGAAGAATGATTCATGTGAAGAGGTGTTCTGAACTTATTTTTTTGGCAGCATAATGTGTGTGTTCCATAAACCTACCAACTTCAGAACTCTAAATGATGTCTTTGAGTTATATATTTTCAAAACTATAGGTTTGATTTAAATATTCTGGAAATTGAAAACCTCTCTTTAGTCTTTAATCCTTTGTCATGTCTTCTTTCTTTTGCTCCATTCTCCTCTTCTATTATTCTTTATTTCCTTTTATAACTCAGATAAATAATATGGGTTTAATCATATTTTTAGTTTCATCTAATTAATTTTAAGTGTAAAATTTATGGAGTACACTATGATAACTTAATATATGTAAATTGGATGTAACGATCAATAAGTGCGGATAAGATTTCCATCTTCTTAAACATTCTAAAAATAGTATTAGCACATACAAGAATTGCACCTATTTATGGACTACAGTGTGATGTTTCAATACACACACACAATATGTACTGAAAAATCCAGGGAGTTAATGTTTCCAACTTTTTACCATTACTTTGTGTTAGGAGCATTTGAACTTCTCTCTTCTAGTTTCATAAAATATATAACAGTTATTGTAAGCTATAATCACCCCACTGTTTTTGATACTAGTTACTTGTCATTAGAAATGAAAGATAAGGATTTAGGGGTTTATTTTGCTTTTGTCTTAATTACTTTTGGGGGACAGCAGTACAGATTGCTTACTTGTTAGGCAGGTGCTCTACTGCTTAAACCATGCCTCCAGCTGTTTCACTGTTCTATAAAACACTGGAACTCATTTCTTCAATCTGTTTGGGTACCACTTATTCATCCTCCCGCAATCTCATTCCTTGCTCACTCCCTCACACTTCTACCATATTCTGATAATCACTATTATGCATTTCAATCAATGTTTTAAAATATCTACACATGAGAGAGAACATATATTTGTCACCCTTTATCAGAATTAACATATTGTCATCTAATTTCGGTATTGTCTCAGTAAATGTTAGGATATCACTATTATATTCTTTATCTATTCATCCATTGATTAAGATAATTCCATATTCTGGCTATTGTTAATAGTGTGTTATTCATTTCACAACACATTATTATTTTTTTTGGTGGGACTGGGGTTTGAACTCAGGGCTTCACACTTGCAAATCAGGAACTCATTGCCTGAGCCATGTCTTCAGTCCATTTTACTCTGGTTGTTTTGGAGATAGGGTGCTGTGAACTATTTACCTGGGGTGGGCTCCAACCATGATTGTCCCAGTCTCAGCCTCCCAAGTAGCTAGGATTACAGGCATGAGTCACCAGTGCCCAGCTTTAGAACACATTTTTGATTATCACCCTATATATAGACTCTGTCTTACCTGTTTCTCTATACTTCTGTTGACGCACTCACTGATTTACTCCTTCCTTTTTATTGTCATTTGCCCTTCTATTACTTCTTATTTATAGGAAACTATTATAATATATTTACAGTGTAGTTTTTAATTTGAAGATAGGATTTGAAAATGTATGTTGTTATTTGGTACATGTCTTTGTAATATATGGATTACATGAATTTAAAATAATTGTAGTCAACAATGACATAGTAATTTCTGTATGCTTTTTTGAGTACTTTTTCATATCATAATGAATTTAATCTTCATAAACGTTCTATGATGTAGGTACTACTTTTCATTTTAAAGGCATTTTTTTGCTTACATAAAGTAATGCAGACACTTTAGTAGAATTTTTCCCGAAAGCAGTTTTGTTCATAACTAAAGAAAACAACATCTGGTTAGCAGGATTCATTTGCTTCTAATAATGACTATCTTTAAGAGTTCTTCCTTTAATTAAGTTCAGTATTTTTATTGTTTATTTATTTTTCCAACATTATTGAGTTATGGTTGACATATATATATAAACATATATATATATGTTATGTTATGGTTGACATATATATATAAACATATTTTAGGTGTGCAATGATAGCTTGACACACATTGCCACTATGAAATGGTTCCTCCAATCATGCTAATTGACCTATTTATAACCTTACGAAGTTACCTTCCATTTAAGACTAATTTCTATAATACAGTGCATTTTAAGTAACTATGGTTACCATGCTATTCACTAGATTTACAGAACTTATTCATCTTTAATTGACATGTTAGTGGAAAAATTCTAAGGCACAACCTGATCTTGGTCATATTGAGAGAATGTGGGAGAGCTGAGATTAAAAACTCCTACATCTAAGCCAGGTGTGCCTCCAGTTACTTGGGAGGCAGAGATCTGGAGGATCACTCTTTGAGGTGGCATCTGAGATAGGTGTAAAAGCACAAATTAAAGGATCATGGTCCTGGCTGGCCTGGACATGAAGCAATACCATATCACAAAAATAACCAAAGCAAAGAAGGCTGGGGGTGTAGGTCAAGTGGTAGAATGCCTGCCTAGCAAGAGCAGGACCCTGAGTTCAACCCCCGTTATTTGTAACTGAATAATTAAACAACTAAATAACTAAATAAATAAGACAAAAATAAAAAAGACAAAAAAGTCCCAAACAAGTCCTACCTCTGTTTAAGGATTCTTTCTGTTAATTGCTGTGTCTAGCTTTCCTTTGTTATGCAATATCATTCTATTTTTCATATTTGTCTGCACATACACACACAAGTACATGTGTACATAATTTCTTGGAGGCCATTTTGTGAATTTAGACAATTTTTTGTCTTAAATGTCAATGGTACCAAGTTGATCTTGGGTATATTAGCATATGTGGGCCAGAACAGAGAAGAATGTAAGGATGAGTGCAACAAAAGGACCCTGAGGAATAATTTATACGGATGTATCAATTTTTGTTCAATCATATATCTTAATTTTACCTAAATGTGTTTTTCACAAATAACAAACTCATTTAGAGCTATTTCATAATAGGGGATTTCTTATTTATGCACATTGAAAAGTATCTATATTACTAGGGCTGTCCTTACAAAATACCACAGCTGAATAGCTTAAATGACAGAAACTTACTGTTCCATTATAATAGAGCCTACCATTCCAAGGTTAATATGCCACAGGATTGGTTCCTTCTGAGGACCCTAAGAGAAGGATTGGATCTAGGCTTTTCCCCTTGGTTTACAGATTGTTATTTTCACCCTGTGTCTTCACATGTTGTTCCCTCTGTATGTGTTCGTATCTTAACATCTTCTCTTTAAAAGAAACGCAGTCATATTGAATTAGAACTAACTCTAATGACTTTTAAAGTTCTGGTCATCAAATATGGTTGCATTCTGAAAAACTGGGTATTTGGACATGAAGGTATGAATTTTTGGAGTGGTTCAAAATTTAACCCATAACAACATCTAAGAAACATATTGAGAGATCAATGATTCACCAGGTGGGAAAGCTAGTCTTTTTGATATGAAAACATAGTAAAGATTTAATAAATACACACTAAATATCCTTTATGTGCCAAGAACTAGAATAACAAACCACAGAGTGAGAAATTGTGAGCAAGTACTTGTGAAATTAGGATAAATTGTGCCATTACTACCTAGGAAGATCTTAGAACTATATTGGATACACTTTTAAAGAATGCATTTCTACTTGTCTGGATAGGCTTGCTCTAGCCATCCAGGAAGACATGCAACCTTTCGTCTATGATGCTATATGTCTTTGAAACCATACTCTTTTTCTCCTTCTATATCATCTTAAGTCACATATTACATCATCTTTTATCAGTTTCCCTAGTGCTAGTTGATGAATTCATGCACACTCAAATTGCACTTAAGCTTTACATCAACACAAGTGTGCTATTCACACATTGTGTGACAAGGATGCATACATCCCAAAGAGCAGAGTGAAAGTAAAAGACTGAAATTGTTTAATATTGTTTAATTATTTTCATAGCATTTAATCTCTTTCATGATTCAGTAGTTTTTAGTGTAATCAAGAAGGAAAAAGTTTGTGTGTGAGAGAGAGAGATGAAGGAAGATTTAGAAGTGATAAGAACAAACCACAGCAGCTCATAATTATATATCTTTTACAGAACTGACCATCTCAGTTGAGTTCAGCTATTTAGATGAGTCTCCATGTTACACTAACAAATATCTGAGTTTACAAACAAATCCTTTCATTTACCACAGAAAGTGTCCTCATGTGTCTTACTTGACACTAATAGAATGATTTTTGAAATGTCCATGGAATACTGCTTCTCTTAATTGAAAAAAAGAGAATATGTAGATTCATAATAGTACTAATGCCAGGTTAAATTCTTGGTATTAAACCTATAAAGCAGGTTCATATAAAACATAGCGATATATTATATTCTGACTTTTATATTCCTTCCAATTTTTGAAGAATTGTTTGTGCCTGTATGGACTTAACTTCTCTTGGTGATGATTTGCTCTGTTAGGCTTGTTTTTCTGACAGTGTAACTATATGCTATTTAAAGAAAGTATGAAGGGTAAAAATCTTTTCAACTAAGCGCTATTTATATTATGACATGATTTCAGATACAAGCAATATATTATGTGTTTTAATATAAAAATCTTCAAATGAAGTTATTAATGAGCAGTGCACCTCAGAACTGACCTGCTTTTAAAAATAACAATTGACACACTCATTTTCATTTTACAAAATTATCTGTCTGTAGAACACATTATTTCAAGTTAATATAAACAAATATAATTTGAGAATTAACATATTTGAGCTACATGGAAGAGTATTTTCAAATTCTAATAAGAAAATTATCTTAGAAATTAGTCACAAGCCTATAATCCCAGCACTGAGGAGGGTGAGATAGGAGTATCACAAGTTTTAGGCCAGTCTAGTCTAAATAAGTAGACCTCTTCTCAAAAGTTTATATAAGATTAGAGCACGAGTATTTCTAATTTAAGGGGAGTTTTATAAAAAATTATTCCCTATCATAACTCCACATAATAAGTTATATAACCAACATTTGATGGGGAAAAATTGAGAGCAAGTCCTCTAAAATAAGAAATGAGAAAAGGGTGTCCAATTGCTCCACTTTTATCTATTATAGTGCTTGAATTTCTAACCAGAACACTAAGGAAAGAAAAGAAATAAAAAGGTTACAAATAAGTATGGAAGAACTCAAATGATCTCTATTTGCAGATTATAAAGCTTATACCTAAAAGACATTAAAGACTCCACAAGAAAACTCATAGTACTGTTAAATAATTTTAGCAAAGTAGAGGATACAAAATAAACATACAAAAATCAGTAGCTTTCAAAAATACCAATAATGAACATGTTGAGAAGGAAATCAGGAAAACAATCCCATTCACAATAGTCTCAGAAATTACTGATGAATAAAACCAGCAAAGGAGATGGGGGATCTCTGCAATGAAAACTACAAAACATTGATAAAAGAAATTGAAGGCCTAGAAGATAAAAAAGCCTCTCATGTTCATAGATTACCAGAGATAATATTGTGAAAATGACTATATTATAAAAAGTGATCTAAAATTTCAATGCAGTTCTTATTAAAATTCCAATGACATTGTTCACAGAAATAGAAAATGTTAGAATTCATATGAAAACACAAAAGAGCTCAAATAGCTAAAGCAATTATGAGCAAGACCAGCAATATGGTGGGATCATAATATCAATTTTAATTTATACTACAGATCCATCTAAGGAAAAATAGCATAATACTGGCACAAAAACAAACACATTGGCCACGGAATAGAACGGAGGACCCAGAGACTGGGAAACTGGACTTCAACATGTAAAAGACTAAAAATAGATTCTTATCTTATCCTATACAAAAATGAATTCAAGATGGATTGACTCTGATGTAAGTACTGGAACTTTGAAACTATTAGAAGAAAACATTTGAAAATGCAGGCATAGGCAATGACTTCATGAATAGGATACCAACAAATCAAGAAATAACAGCAAGAATAGGTAAATGAAATTGCATCAAATTAAAAAAGCTTCTACAAAACAAAAGGAAACAATTAAGACAGTAGAAGATACTATTTGCAAAAAGGGTAAAAGTCTTTGCCAGCTAGTCATCAGATAAATATTAATATACAGAATATATAAAAGTCAAAATATTTAATACTCAAAGAAAAAATAATCCAGTCAATAAATGGGCAAATGATTTGAACAGAAAGTTCTCAAAATAAGAGGTGCAAGTAGACAATAAATCCAAAGATATGGTCTGTATCCTTGGCCATAAAGTAAATGCAGATCAAAGCTAAACTGAGATTCCACTTCATCCCAGTCAGAATGGCTATCACCAAGAAAACAATCAAAACCAAACTCGAGAGGGCGTAAAGAAAAGGGAATTGTTATATACTGTTTGTGGGAATGTAAATTAGTGAAGTAACTATGGAAATTAATATGTATATTCCTTAAAAACCTGAAACAGAGTTATAATATTATCTAGCTACAGGATGCCTGGGTACATATATGAAGATATCTTAGCATGTAACACTCACCTTTCCTGCAACACTATTGATAATACCCAGGTTATAGAATTAACTTAAGTTCCTTTCCACAGGCAAATGGATAAAGAAAAATGTGGTATGAAGTTTTAATCATGAAGTTATGGCAAGCATGAGGCCCTGAGTTCAAACCCAAGTACTGCCAAAAAAACAAAATGAAATCATGTAATTTGTAGGAAAATGGGTAGGACTGGAGGTCATAATGTTAAGAAATATAAGCCAGACTCAAAAAATACAAGTACCACATCTTTTCTCTCATATGTGGAATGTAATTTAAAAAAAAGATATGCAAATAGAAAGGAGATTACTAGGGAAGAGGAAGATGGACAAATGTGGGGATATGGGAACAAGATAGAGTAATAGAGTGTTGAATATGATCAACATATACATGTTTGAAAATGTCATATTTGAACCTGCTATTTTGTAAAATTAATATAATAAAATAATAAAAATGAACAGAAGAATAAATTACCAAAATTTAAGAATGCAATTTCTTAGTTATACTCATTAAGCTTTCTATTACAATCCTTATAAAGTAATAAATAGGTATATGAGAGAACCATGATTTGCACTAGGATTATTAAATACATTTTCAAAACTTATTTTAAGTGTCCATAATCAGTAAAAAAACAAACTACTAGAAAAAATAATAGCAAGGAAGAACTTGTCAATATTCTCCTTTCTAGTCTTTATACTTTTTTTTTCAAATCTACCAAATTATTATTTCTTTTATTCTCAAACAAAAACTGAAGCTCAAGTGACTGTAAAAATATTCCTAAAGAAATGTGCAAAGTACATTATGCAGGTTAGAAAGATTTAATGAGATTTTTTCTTTTATTATCATATCTCCCCCTTTCACCCCACCCCCTCCTTCACCCCCCACCCCCTCCCTCTCCCCCCTACTGCCTTGATATCAGGCAGAAACTATTTTGCCCTTATCTCTAATTTTGTTGAGGAGAGAGTATAAGCAATAATAGGAAGGACCAAGGATTTTTGCTAGTTGAGATAAGGATAGCTATACAGGGCGTTGATTTGCATTGCTTTCAACTAAGATAACTAACATAATCTCTAGGGTTGGTAACTACTATAAGTCTTTAAATTTATTTTGCTTTTTATTAGATTTTTTCAGCAAATGGCCAGTTTGTTGACATAGACTTTTCCTATAGACACATCTTCCCAGATTCTTTCAGTCCTTTAATTCAGTGCAAGTTTATCATTGGCATTTCAATATGAAGAATTTAATGCAGCACTGTAAAATATCTAGAAAATATATTAAAAACTTTCTGCTATTTGGGGGGTTTTCAAGGAAACAAACAGGTATAAAATGCAAAGAACCTCATCTAGTCTTAGAAGCCATTATACATGGTTTTTGTCCATGTACAGAATAATGGATTAACACTTGGAATATTAAGGCACAATTGTATAACTTTAATACCCCTGAATGGCTTTCTACAAACATTTTTTCCACCTTTCCTCTTGCCCCACTTCTGGGCAGAACCTGTTTCACCCTCTTGTTCTTTGGTTTTGTTGAAGAGAAAATATAAGAAATAATAAACACATGGCGTTTTTGCTAGTTTGAGATAAAGATAGCTACACACAGGGATTCCTAATGTTGGCACATGCTTTGTTTCTTACTTTTTTCTTCATTCAAAAAATTCAGTTCCCTGCCAAATCTTTTAAAAACATGTTTTTATTAATGAAGGTAACTCCACCCTATGGATTATTGTCATCTCTAGCTATATTTTCAACCTTATTGCTATGAAGAATACAGATATTTTCTTTATATTCCTAATTGGATTCTCCCTACTGATACATGTTATAACTGAAAATTAAAATCATCATTAATAACATGATGCAGATAAACAAGTGTCACAAATTATTTCCATATTATATTCTTTTCTATAGCTGTTCCCCATGCATTTTATTACTTCAACACTACCCCAGAAACTTTACTTAATTGCTGTATCTTTGTATTTTCAATTTCTTCTTTTCAATGATTTCCTCTTTTTTCTTGTAAAAATACATAGGTATTTCCTTAAAAATTCTCTTCAACGAATTAATTCTTTTAATCTAGGAATTTCCTCAACCTATTGTCCTATATTCTTCTCTCATAACCAAACTTTTTGAGAGTATTTAGTTCAGGCTAACTTCCTTCTTTCACTTCTCAATCTACAACAGTGGTTTTTGTTCCAGCTACTTTACACAAGTGGCTAAAGTCATCCTTGCCCTCCATTTGTTTTAAAATAATGACCAATTACATCTCCGTTGATAAATTTTGTGATCCCTTAAGTTACTCCTGTACTTCATCTATCTTCAGCAGTTGATACAACAATTTTTATCCAAAAACTTCATTTCTCATACATTTTCCCATGTTACAGTTTTCAAACTCATATTATTTCACTTTCTCAGTTTTCTTTGCTAACTTTTTTCCTTCAGTTGTCAAATACAAATGTTCCTCAAATATCTTCACCTATCTCTTTTTGCCCTTTATATTTTATGAAATATTTTGCATAACACAGATAATTTTATGCAAAATTTATGCACAGAGAACTTCACATTTTGTATCTGTCGACTTGATGTGTATTTCATCAAATACATGTTTAAACTAGAAGTGCAAATACAGATTATGTGAAATGAATCTCCTTATATTTACCCTAAAATCAAAACCTATTCCCACTGCTCTATTCCGTATCTTATTTAATGTTATATATTTTGTCTCAAAATTCAAAAGTTATTATTAACTCTTCACTGTCCTTTAATATCTACATGTGATGCCTCACTTTTCTCAATCAATTGTGCCTCCAAAACAACTTTTGAACATTTTTATCCTATTACTTTTACATACGATAATTTTTACATTGAAATATTAAAATTTCTTCATCATTGGCTATTTTTTAATATAATTGGATAATGGGACTACCCTTTGTAGAGTGTCTGTGAAGCACTGAGGAGATTCATTATCATTCTTCAATATTTCTTATTTAAACTTGCCATATATAAAATATCTCAGCTTCATAATGGGATCTATTTGCATGAGAAACCAATGTTTTGATTAGCGAGTTGGAACTTTCAGTCCTATTACTGATATTTCACTTCCCGGGGGGTATGAAAGGCTGAAGATTGAGTTCACAAGTAATGGCCAATGATTTAATCAATTCCACCTTTTTAATAAAATTTGTTAAATATGCTTAAGGAATAAAATTGGTGATCTTTTGGGTCCATGTACACAGTGATATGCTGGGATGGTATCATGCCCAAAAGAGGTCATGGAAACTCTGCTTATTTCCATCATTCTATATCTTGTCTAGCACATACCTTCCACTTGGTTGTTCTTGAGTTATATCCTTTAGGACAAAATTTTAATAAGTACATAACATTTTCCTGAGTTCTGTGAGTCATTCTAGCAAATTTTCAAACATGAGTCAACACAGAAACCCGCAAATCCATAGTCTGTTAGTCAGACGAACAAGAGATCCTTGGTACTTGCAACTGTCTTCTAAAATGAGGACAGAGTTGTAAGATGGAGACCTTACTTCTGGAGGGTTACTGCTAACTCTGAGTAGTTAGTGTCAGAATTAAAATGAATTCTGGGACAACCATATGGTATCTGAGAACTGAGAATTGTGTTGAAACAACAAAATATTTGGTATCAGATAAAAAGGATTTGGTGCCAGAAAATAAGCAATTGTTAGAATAGGCTGGACTCACGGAAACATGGTTTGAGAAGGAAAGCATGGTAGTTCTGTGGTATTTTATGACAACTGTAGCATAATATTATAGGTTACTCCTAAAGGATCAGCTAGTCTCATAGACCACGTTACTGTAGAATCTATTTACTTTGAGGGGGAGTGTATCTCACTTCCACTGTAAATGCCAAGTGGAACATCCCAGATGTCCATGCCCTATAATAGTGGCTCTATAATGATCAGGATATTGATTCACTGAACATGTGATTTTTCCAGTTCACGATAAATTCTGTGGCTAGGAGGGTTTCTTTTGCAATAGGTATCCCACACACATAATTTTACTGCTGTGAAGTTGAACAGTCTGAGAAGCCTTACTGGATTTTTTGTTTCAGAGTCCCCTTATGGATCTTATAGATGCTAATCAAAACATTAAATTAACAAAATAATAGGGAGGTAAAAATCTTTAGATTGTTATTTAAAAATGGAAACAAATGCATTAATTAAAACCAGGAAAATATGGAATCAGTCCAAACCAATGTGGATGGGATTTAAACAAAGGCTTTAACACAGCATTATGGAAGGTTGAGCAGAAAGATTGAACTTCTCACTGTTCCTTCAATATGAAAGGACTCCAAACATATAATTTGCTTGGGAGAAATATAAAAGCTAGAAAGTAAAATTATATAATTATCCCTTGGCATCCAATTGGTTACAAGGAAGCTCAGGGATATCAAAACCTGCCAGATGTGAAAATCCTTCCTATAAAATGAGGTAGTATTTGCATATAACCTACACACATCCTCCTGTACAATTTAAATCATCTTTAAATTACTTATAATACCCAATACAATGTAAATACTATGGTAATGATTGCTTAACTGTATTGTTTAGACACTAATGACAAGAAAATAGTTTGTACATGTTCAGTCCAGACATTTTAGGAAATATTTTAACTTTATTATTTGGTTGAATACAGAGCCTTAAAGACATGGAGGAATGACTGTATAAGAATTCCAATACTGCAATTTCAAGAAGCAATAGTTAAGCTAATTAATAGAGATAAGTGTTAGCAAAAGGACGAAAGTCTTCTGACTTGACTCCTTGCTGTTGTCCCTATGCATATGAGTTCAGTGAGTAAAAAAGAGTAATTTCTGGGACTCTGACATGGGAGAATTTTATATTATGTTACCAAAACCCATTGCATAAGCCCTAATATGGTTTACAATTAAACTGAGAAAATGCATAAATGTAAGGATTTATAGGATTGAAGGAGTTTGCATGCAAATTGCAATATTTAAAAAGGTTTTATGAAAGGATATACTGTTTTGTTCACCAGGATGTTTTATAGGAATGAATGTTACATCTGATGAAGAAACACCTTAATGTTTTCCCCTAATCAAAATTTATTGATGAATATCATTTTTTCTTTTATTCCCCATTTTTACAGTACTTGGAATTGAGCCCAGGATCTTGGGCATACTAAAGAAGTGCTCTACTACTAAAGTTTGTAACCTCATTCCTTTCATTTGTATATTGTTTTTTGAGATAGGATCTTGCTAACTTTACAGGGCTGGCCTTAAACTTGTGATCCTTCTGCCTCCACTTACGAAGTAGCTGGAATTACAGTTAAGCCACAGTACTCAGCTTGTGTTGATGAATTTTTAACGGAGGCAACAGTTGAGGATTTAGGGTTGATGGCACTTAAATGAATATTTGGATAAAACTGTGTATGTATGAAGAGGTTTTATGTAAGTGGTTATTGTATATGTTTTAATTGAATATAATATGGGGTCCATATTGTGTCTCTCTAGGGAAAATGTTCCCCTATCTAGATTATAAACTCTAAGGGTATGCAATTGGATTTATTAAATGGAAATGATTAAGATTGTTAAAGCCCACAAGGAATAAAATAGCACACAGAGTACTGGTACAGATAAATCATTTGCACAGTGGTACAATGTGGGACAAGGATTTATGGCAAAAATTTTAAGAGCACCTCCCATCAATTACTATTGGAAATTTAGGCTTGATTATTCCTGTTTGAGGAGCAATTACTAGCTTACTATCAACATTAATTGAATCTTCCCCTATAATTGAAGGACATGAGTAATCTTGAAAATTGAAATGCACATGATGTCTTCAATAATGTTGGAGAAATAGTCTAATTGAGAAGCAGTGCCTAGAAAATTCCACAATAAAATTAGAATTATTTGTACGAAGGTGTGCTACCTAGAGCTATCAAAGTGATACTTGGCATATTGAGTAAGTAGATTCTTTTTCAATGGTATTAATTTTGAAAGAGCATTAAGCTATGCTGAACTCTGTCACTATCTGGAAAAGGTCCTATAACCAGCATTCCACTAACCAATAAAGAGTTGCTTTGTTTACAGACAGCAATTTCAAAGTAAATGCATAATATCTTGTTTGGCAGTATAACACTCTGATAAAAGAAGATAAAACAAATCAGCTTGGTAGATTGAATTGTATGCTGCTTGCCACAGTATTTCAGCTTTCACTGACTCTTTGTCAATGGCCAATTATCTGGTCATATGGTCAGGTAATTAAAAAATGGCCCATGAAATGGCCTTTATGGGGCATAGCCATAGGGAAATCACAGGAAATCTAAAGCTGCATTATTGTAAGACATGTCTATGTTCATCAGAAGGATCTCCTTCTGGACTTGGAAGTTGACTGAAATTGCCAAATAGATATCTTGGTGTACTTGCTTATTGTGGTCAGCTGGATCCAGGAAATAAGTACATGTAAACTACTGAAGCAGTAAGAAAAAGGCTGAATATAGTCGTGCTCCTCTATCAGTCTTTGCTGCACAAAATGCCAGTAAGATCAGTTTTGTTAAACAATAAGAGAGACAGAGACATCAAATTCCCAGGGAGAAGGCTTTGAATATTGTAGTCAAGTAACACTGAAGCACATAGTCCCAGGCGTCTAATGGATTCTGATAGGAATCTGGACTAGGCTTTACATAGTCAGTGATAGATATACATACTTAAAGTGTCATTAAAAAAAGATACTGCAAAAGTTTGGACCACTGAATCACATTTTTTCATACAAAAGAATATACTTTATAGCCTATAATGTCCAACACTGGGGTGGCAGATATCCTTCTCAGAGTAATGATCTGGTAGACATTTGGAACTGGTAATTGAGATACTGGTTGTCTAAAAATGAGTTAAGTATAGATATGAAGATCCAGCTTACATGCCTTTATGGGAGTGTGCTCACATTCAATATGTGTGCTCATATAATCCCGTTACTTTGGTGGAACTAGGGAGGAAAGTGTGAAAGGAAATGCTGATATAAAACTATGCAATGCTTCTCAAAAGGCAAGGATGGTGGTATGAAGATGAAACTTTTTCCTTACTTACATATCAATTGAGGTCTCATTTTTGTACTTGTTGCTATGGTCACAGAACCAGAGGTGAAACTGCAAGAAACTCTAAGTATAATTTTCAATTTTGTAGCAGAGCTTCTAATTGCCTGATGGGACAGGTTATGCCTTCACCTCATCTGACTATATTGAGTTTTACAGTAAATGCACCTATATTGTTTAAGTGTAAAAATAGCAAATGACATGTTAGTTAGCTTTCTCATTGTTATGACAGAATGCCTGACATAAACAAATTTAAGGAGAAAAGATTTTGCTCACAGTTTTAGAGATTTCAGGAAGGGAGGTTGTAGCAGAGTAGGTTATATCATAGTGATTTGGAAGCAGAGAAGAGGAGTAACAGGAAGGGGACTAGGCAATTATACCCTAAGTATATACAACTAGTGAACTACTTTTTTTCAACCATGATCCACCCCCTCACAGTTCAACCACCTCTGAATAGTTGATTTAAATTTTGAATCTATCCATTAAACTACTCATTAGGTCAGACTCCTCATGATCTAATCCTTTCTAGAAATACACTCACAGACCCAACCAGAAGTGTGCTTTCCCAATCTTCTCAGTGCTGGTAAATAGAATTAACCTGGCAATCAATATCCATCATCATGGATGGAGAAGTACTTATTAGACTATATTGCTCCCTCTAATCAAGATCAGCAAAGTGACTAAAGCTAATGTTGTTTCCAAAGTGGTAAGTTTGGGTACTTGTATGTTTTGAATATGGCTTGAACTTCAAATCTCATGTGCTAGAAAGTTAGCCCCCAGTGCTGGAAGGTCTCAGAGAGGTGGTAGAACTTTTCAATTTAGGGCCTAAAGGGACATGGTTAGGTCATTGGGAGCATTATGCTCAAAAGTGGTTAATTCCTGTCTTATGGTAGTGGATTAAGGACAAAAGCACTGAATTTTTTTTTACCAAGAGACTGAGTTATTATAAAGTATACTTGGCTCTCTTAGCTCACATGTTAACTCATCACTCTTATATGCACTCTTAACCTATGATGCTATCCACCACGTTGAGAGCCAGGAGAACCTCATGAGACACTAGTACTATGCTGTTTGAGCTTTCCAGGCACCATAATTAGGACCCTAACAAATTTCTGTTCTTTATATGCAATCAAGCCTCAAGGATTTTGTTTTCACCACACAATACAGACTATGAAAGGTACAAATTGAGAGGAGGGATAGCAGCTATAGATAAAGAAATGAATAAATGGCTTATGTTATGGGAGAAATACAATATTAGATTAACATCTTGAAAGAAGCACAGAGCAAAAGATGATAACACCTCTTAGTTCAATTATATCAGATTCCTAAAAGGGTGAAAGACATATATTACTCAGGCCACTTATGATTTTATAATCTGACAACAACAAATGGAAGCATGCAAATTTTACGTCTCTGTTCTGTAAGGAATTTTCATGCAATATGATGATGAACTGGTCTAATTAATAGTGACTTAATGATCTTTAGTAATGTGATAGTAACTTTTGACTTTTATGAGCTTTATACTCATAAGAGATTTATGATTAAAAGTCAGTGTTGCCTGTGGTATAGTAAAAATGTATGTAGTTGGTCTTTGCCACTAGTTCATGACACAGATCTCCTCAAGCTTTTGAAATCTGCAGAGTGATAGGAGTATCTTTTGTGATTAATAAAAAACCCTTTCTATCATATGTGAGTTATGTTGATGAAGTTGCTCTTTGTGGCTCTTAGATGTTTTCAGAATTGGTCATAATTGTCAGAGGAACCAGGTACTTGATTAAAGAGAATTTTCAACCTCATTCTACTGCATACCTTCAGGAACTGAGTTTAATCACCAATGCCCAACAACTTACTAAATCATACCTATGCAATAAAATTTCATTAAATATTTTTGAACAATGGAGTTTAGGAGCCTTCTGGGTTGCTGAATGTTTTGGAGGTTATTGTGACCAAGAGGGCATGGGATGTGCTTCTTTTTACTCCCACCCCTACCTTGCTTGCTTTATTCATCTCTTCCTTTAGGTGTTCTTTGGTTGTTTCTTTTATATAATGAAACAATAATCATATTATATCACTTAATGAGATTTTGAGTTATTCTAGTAAATTATCAAAAGTGAAGGGTGGGTTGAATCTGTAACTGATTGATTAGAAGTGTACGTGGCCCCTCAACTTTTGACTGGCGTTTAATGTGAATGCAGTCTTGTGAGACTGGGCCTTTAGCTAATGAAATCTGTGTTATCTCTGAGTAGTTAATGTGAGAGCTGAAAAAATTTTTCCTTAACTTATGTGGTTTATGCTATCTCTGAGTACTTAATGTCAGAATTCAATCGAGTTTTAGAGCATCCAGTTGATTTTGGAGAACTGAAAATTGTTAACTTCATAATGTATTTGATATCTGGTATGCACTGGATATTTCTATCTTCCCAAAATTCATATGTGGAAACCCAATGGGGAAGAGGTGGTAATTAAAGATATATCAGGTTCTAAAGGTGGAAGTACCATGATGATATTTTTGTCCTTATGAAGAAATTAAACCTGACCATGATGACTTGGTCACAGACTTTTAGCTTTCAGGACCGTGAGAAGTTAATGTTTGTTGTTTAAGGCTCCCAGTCTACGGTATTCGGTTATAGAAGGCTAACATAACCAAGATAGTGTCAGGGAAAAATTAAACAGGAAACTTCTGTGAGGAACTCTGTCCGATAGAAAGAATAGTTGGGTAGGGACAAGCGGTAGAAGCAACTAAGAGTGACCCTCTTGCTATCATTCGCAATGACCCACTGGAAAAATATATGCTATCATAACATCTCTGAAGTTTTCAAAGAGAAGGAAGCCCAAGTGGCTATACCTTTTCTGTGTGCCAATAAATTTCAAGCTAAAATTGATAACAGAATACTTTGGACTTTTCTTCAGAAAGCAGCAGGCCAGAAGATGAGTTATTATTTTTGTCAGAGATAATTGACCTTGATAGCAGCAGAGAGGAATTAGGACTACTGTTATACAGTAGAGATAGGGAGAATTGTATGTGGAATCCAAATGATCCATTTGGGTTCCTCTTGGTGTTCTCTTAACCAATTATAAGTGTAAAGGGACACATGTAGCAGCCCCTGCCTGAACAGCATGGGATTAGTAGAGGCTTAGAATCTTTAGTCATAAAGTTCTGAATTAAATCACTAGTAAAACCCTCAAGAACTTTTTGGATTAGAGTTAATGATGAGGGCAATTTAAAGTCTATAATGAAGCAGGAAGAGAATGAGAACAAGTTGTTTTCCTGAACCAATTACAAAAAGGGTTCCAGTATGTCCCACTGGCATCCTTCTTCTATATGTCTCCTCAGGAAAAGAAGTTCAAAAGCACTATGGAGAACCTGATGCTCTAAATCGCATAGAGAAGTATATCTGTTCAGTACAAATGGATGACCACAGCACCTATGCAGGTGAGCTATTCAGATTCTCCCTTCAAGAGAACCCACTTCAATGAACATCATATGAGGGCCACTCTTTCATATCTGCTGTACAAAGGCTACTTTCACTCTAGAAAGTTTCCAGTTAATGACTGAGAACAATGGAGCTACAAGTATCAGGCCATTTCTGCTGGATGTAGGACTCCTCTACCAGGTAATCTTTTCTCAGGAACTTCCATTATATATGGCCAAGACTTTCTCAGAACTCTTCCAACTGATCCCTCCTTTCCTATATGCTTTCACAATTGTCAGTCTTGCATAGTAGTCTGAAGAATCTTTCTACACATTCCTGTGCTCTCTTCTAAGAGACTAATCCCATTTTATTATGAACTTTTCAAGAGACCAAAACTGACACACGAGTATCTGAAGTCACTTTGAAGTACATTTCATAAGTGCCATTCTTTTTCATGACACTGTATCTTTACAGAGCTATTCCATTGTATGTTTCCTCATGTCTACGTGTCTTTCTTTCTTCTCTTCTTAATAAGCCATTAACACCCAAAATATCACTAGCTATTTTGTGAAAGCACATTCAAGAGACTCTGTTAGAAGTAACTCCTATCATACTGGCATTAGGTGGAATAAGTAGCTGGAAGATGAAACTGGATAGAATGTTGGTTTACAAAATACTGCTCATATGCTTCATTTGCAAGAGAGAAGAGTAACTACAGGCAAATGTCAAGTTATTAAACTGAACATGAGGGATAAATATGGGATAATTTCTCAACTAAGTTTAAGTAGAATTCAGAAAAGGAAGCTCTATAGATCTTAAGTAGAACCACTGACTTTGGTCAATAGAAGATTATATTTTTCCATGCTCTATAAAGCAAGCAAGCAAGAACACATTTGGGTACAGGTAAATTTATTGAAATTGAAAAAAATTGAATGTTTTTATGTTGCTGATGCAATTCTTGATTAATGAGGATGCACCCAATGCTACAACACTCAGCTCTGTGCTCACAACAGGACCTTATGTTTGGAACTGCAGCTTTCAAATTCTTAATTATTTTATCTTTGAATTTTTGTTGCTTTTAAAATTTGATATCTCAGCTCCTGTGCAGTCTTGCATTTTGCCAACTTCCTTTCTCTCTAGGAAGACTTCTAATCTGCATGTTCTTGGCCTTATATCCTTAGGCCCCACTTCATTCCCTCCTTCCTAAGGATACCCTAGATCACTGTAATTTGCTACCTTAAATTATGATTGGGTTGCATTTTTCTTCCACCCTTGTTAGAGAATTGGACATGATCACAATAACATTTGTAACAGAATGTATGTGCAAAATGTTTTGAGTCAGAGCAATGTGGTGGGCATTCCTTGGTTGATATGTTAGCTCTATGGTACAATCAGTAAGTGCTTGGCTTTCTGCACATCTCCAATCCACATCCCAAGTGTGTCCTAATGTGGAGGGTGTAAGTATTTGGAGGTTGTTTATTCACTTTGTATTGGGGTTAAAGTACATGAGATGATGAAATCTACTTCCCTCCTCTTGTCATGGACTTGTGTTTTTATTTTTCAGTAGATCCCACAAATCATGTAGCTAACTCTCATATGGTAAAAAATAAGAGATTACATTATTTTCTTGGAGAGAAGGATAAAGTTATAGACTAGGGAACCTGAGAAAAGTGTTCATGCTCCAAAATAGCACCGGAGAGAAGAAAAGAGAAAGAGCAAATTTATCTTGGCTTAAGGGGGCTCTGTACCTGGAGTATTATTATTTCTAAAACATAAGGGAAAGGAAGAAAAGAAAGCCTCAGAGACAGTAATACTCATGTAGAATTAATTTTCAATAACATTGCTCATTAATAAAAATAGTCTAGTAAATGCTTCAAATGTGACCAGTCACAGTAGCAATATCACCCTTAGGGAAGATATATAGAAAAAGACTATAAATTAATGATAAATGGATTTTAAGTTAATTCCCAGCTACCCTAAAGGCTAAAAGTGGAGGATATTGCAGCTAAGTTGAAGAAGCAAAAAATTTGCAGGTCTGTTTTGTGAAGCCAGATTTGATTAGAGAGCGATATTGAATTATGTTTGAGAATTTCCAGGAGTATTCATCAGCATGGATGTAAGAATAGAAGAAATGAACAGTTATTTTATTTTAGGATTACATTTCTGCCACGGACTTTTAAGCTGGCTTTAGATTTGAAAGTATTGGCAATGGTATTATTGTACTATAGGTATCAAGTAGTCTAAAATGGAGAGGAAAGAAGTGAAATTAGGTGGGCAATGATAGGTATGAGACAATGACCTAGCTTAGGAAGAAGTTTCAGAGCTAAGTTCTATTCTACAATGAAGGGAGTAGCAAAAGAAGGCCACTGAAGCTTATGACACCCAAAATGAACACTATGAGATGTTAAGATAACATACAGAAATCATTGAGATTTGGCTGTAATAAAGTAGCTATTGAAAGTTTAATGACTGAAGTCCAGCTACCAAATTGGTGCTAAATATGAACACTGAAGCAAGGTGAAGTATGTTTTCCAAATAAATAAAGAAATCAAAGGAGACAAGAAAACTTTATATAAGGGAGAGGCATTCTATTTGAAATGATTAGTGAGAAAAAAGTTCTCCCAAATACCCCATGATCATAATGCAATCTGCGATAGCTGTATCCTCAAGGGACATCAAGGCTTTATTTAAGAAAACTTTAGAAAAGTGTGTTCAGTGCTTAGTTTAAGAACTATGGGTACATGAAAGCAATAGTAGGAATCTCTCTGCATAGCTATCCTTAACTCAACTAGCAAAAACACTTGTTTTCTTTATTATGCTTATGTCATATCTTCAACAAATTTAGTGATAAGGGCAGAACAGGACCTGCCTGTAACTGGGGTGGGGGAGAAGGGGGGAAGGGTGGGGGGAGGGAGCAGGGTGGAGAAAGGACCCAAACAATGTATGTGCATGTGAATAAATGAAAATAAATAAATAAAAATTAGAAAAAAAGCAAACAAAACAAAGCAAAACAAAAAGAACTATTTGAGGGAGTTTCAAGATGGCAACTAGAGGGAAGTAGCTGACAGAGTGCACTCCATAAATCTGGAATCTTGATGAGACACTAGATCCACACTTGGAAGAAAAAAAATCAATGAGAAGAAGAAAAACTTGGACACCCTGTACCCTCAGCCCTTACAGGGCTTTGCCACACCACATTACACTGAGAAAACAGGAGTGCTTCCACGCCGCCAGATGCCACTGGCTCCAAAACCTGCTTGGGAGATGTGGACCAACAGGTGAGTGCATAAGCAGCATGTGGTACTCCCACAGCCACCACTGGGAAAGGCCAGCATAGCCCCCTGGACAGACTCACCCCCCCTGCCCCCAAAAAAGGAAAAGAAAAAACTGAAAATAAACTAGAAATTGAAAAAGACATGCAGCAGAGAGGGTGGGGTGCTTTGAGCATACTGGAGAAGCAGAGAGGGGCAGCCTTCCTTGTGAACGTTAAGCAAGTAGCCTGCAGAAGCACCCAGCTGCCTAGCTTGGAGTAACAGCAAAACTATTAAGATTGAAATACTATTATTCCTGAACCTGGGATTTTTTTTTTCTTTTTTTCTTCCTCTTTCTCTCCAAGTGCTTGTCTTGTTCAGTGTTTGTTAGTCCACCATCTCTCCCTGTAGATTTCTTTGGTTCTCCATTTTTTCTTTCTTTTTCTTTTTTCTCTTTTTCCTTTTCTTTTTCACTCTTTCTCTCTACATACTTATCTTTTTCACTGTTTATTAGTCTACCATCTCTCCCTGTTGTTTTCTTTTTTTTTTCTCTTTCACTTTCTTTTCTCTCTTCCCTTCCTGATTTTATTAGTTTTAATATTGTAAGTCAGCCAATAGCAACTTACACACAGAACAGTGTTAGAAATAGCACCAACTGGAGTGATGAGAAGATGAGAAAGGGATGGAAACCATTCTCCTAATTCAGTACAAGATAAAGAGGGAAATGAAGAAAATGGATACCCAGTCTCAGGTCTCAGACCCCAATAAAACAAAGACAGAATATTCCAAGAAACCTAACAAAGCCCACAAGACCAACATAAAAGAAGAAATCCTGCAAGAAATCACTGATAATTTCATGAAGATGTTACTAGACAAAGTCCACCTGAATGTACAGGAAGCACTAAAGAAATTCCAAGACAACAAAAACAGAGAATACAAGAAGACACAAAAACAAATAAGTGAACTCATAAGAACCCTCAATAAATACCAAAGTGAAACTGAGAACACCATAAATAGAGAAATAAAGGAATTAAGGATGAAAATTGATAATATTAAAGAGGAAGTGACCAATGATATGGAAAACCTCAGAAAAAAAATGAAGCCAAAATACAAAACACAATAGAAGGCTACTCCAGCAGAATTAAACAAGCACTAAGGCAGAATCTCAGAACTTGAATATAAAATGGAAGTGAAAGGAAAAAAAATGAAGAGAAATTACTCCAGAAACTCAAGACCTATGAAAGGAATATGCAAGAACTCACCAACTCTATCAAAAGACCAAACCTGAGAATCATGGGCATTTAAAGAGAAGAGGTGCAAGCAAAAGGAATTCATAATATATTCAACAAAAGAATAACAGAAAATTTCCCAAATCTAAAGAAAACTATGCCTATTCAGGTACAGAAAGGCTCCAGGACACCAAACAGACTTGACCTGACCCCAGGACATATAATCATTAAAACAAGAACAGAGAATAGAGAAAGAATATTGAAGGATGTAAGAGAGAAAAAACAAAAAACATACAAAGGTAAACCCATCAAAATCACAGCAATTTTCTCATTGGAAAACTTAAAAGTAAGAAGAGCAAGGAGTGAGTTTCTCTGGGCACTGAATGAAAATAACTTCAACCATAGGATACTCTACCAGGAAAATTATCATTCAAAATAAATAGAGCAATAAAATTCATACATGACAAGCAGAAACTAAAGCAATATATGACCACCAGGCCACCACAACAAATGATTCTTCAAGGAAACCTGCATACAGAAAAGAAAGCACACAAAACTATGAAAGGACAGGCAGTACCAAACCACAAGAGAAGAAAAGGCAAGAAAAGAGAGAGTAACATTGATTTAACTCCACACAATGAAATCCTTAAAAAAAAAGACAACTAAATGACAGGAATCACTAGAAACCTATCAATACTAACACTGAATATTGACAGACTTAATTCCCCCATCAAAAGACACTGATTGGCAAACTGGATTAAAAAAGAAGATCCAACAATCTGTTGCTTGCAGGAGACCCATCACATCAACAGAAATAAACACTGGCTGAGGGTGAAAAGCTGGAAGATTTACAAAGCTAATGGCCTTCGAAAACAGGCAGGAGTAGCAATACTTATCTCAGAAAAAATAGACTTCAAACCTACATTGATCAAACAAGATAAAGAAGGACACACCATACTAATAAAAGGGGAAATACACCAAAAGGAAATAATGATTATCAACCTATATGCACCCAACATCAATGCACCCAATTTCATCAAACATACTTTGAAGGACCTAAAAACATATATAAACTCCAACACAGTGGTAGTGGGAGACCTTAATACCCACCTATAACTAATAGGTAGGTCATCCAAATAAAAAACCAATAAAGAAATCCTAGAACTAAATTATACCATAGATCAAATGGACCTAGCTGATGTTTACAGAATATTTCATCCAACTGCTGTACAGTATACATTCTTCTCAGCAGCTCATGGAACCTTCTCCAAAATTGATCATATCTTAGCACACAAAGCAAGCTTCAGCAATATAAGAAAATAGAAATTAATCCCATGCATTCTATCTGATCACAATGCATTAAAACTAGAAACCAATAACAAAGACAACAGTAAAAAACATGCTAAGAGTTGGAAGCTGAACAACACATTCCTCAGTAATCAATGGGTCATTGATGAAATAAAAGAGTTAATTAAAAGATTACTGGAAGTTAATGAAAATGAAAATGAAAGCAGGACCTACTGGAAACTATGGGACACAGCATATGCAGTCCAGAGAGAAAGTTTATAGCCATGAGTGCATGTATTAAAAGGTCAGAAAGATCTCAAATCAATGACCTAATGCTACATCTCAAACTCCTAGACAAACAAGAACAAGCAAATCCCAAAACAAGCAGAAGGAGAGAAATAATAAAAATGCGGGGATGAAATAAAAACATCAAAAAAAAAAACCCATACAACAAATCAATGAAACAAAAAGCTGGTTCTTTGAAAAAATAAACAAGATCGATTGACCCCTGGTAAACCTGACTAAAATGCAGAGAGAAAAAACCCAAATTAGTAAAATCAGAAATGCACAAGGGGAGATAACAACAAATACCACAGAAATCCATGAAATCATCAGAGACTACTTTGAGAACCTATATTCTAATAAATTTGAAAATCTTGAAGAAATGGACAGATTTCTAGAAACTTATGACCATCCAAAACTGAACCAAGAGGATATTAATGATCTGAATAGATCTATAACACAAAATGAAAATGAAGCAGCAATAAAGAGTCTCCCAGAAAAGAAAAGTCCAGGACCCAGATATGAATCCACATTCATTGCAGAATTCTATCAGACATTTAAAGAAGAACTAATACCAACTCTCCTTAAACTGTTCAATGAAATAGAAAGGGAAGGAAAACTGCCTAACTTATTTTATGAAGCCAGTATTACACTCATCCCAAAACCAGGCAAAGACACCTCCAAAAAGGAGAACTATATGCCAATCTCCTTAATTGTATTGATGCAAAAATACTCAATAAAATAATGGCAAACTGAATTCAACAATATATCAGAAAATCATTCACCACGACCAAGTTGGCTTCATCCCAGGAATGCAGGGGTAGTTCAACATATGTGAATCTATACATGTAATACATCACATTAATAGAAGCAAAGACAAAAAACACTTTGTCATCTCAATAGATGCAGAAAAAGCTTTCAACAAGATCCAACACCATTTCATGATAAAAGCTCTAAGAAAACTAGGAATAGAAGGAAAATACCTCAACATTATAAAAGCTATATATGACAAACCGACAGCCAACATCATACTCAGTGGTGAAAAACTGAAAACATTTCCCCTAAAAACAGGAATGAGACAAGGATACCCACTATCCCCACTCTTATTAAACATAGTACTGGAATTCCTATCCAGAGAAATTAGGCAAGAAGGAATAAAAGGAATACAAATAGGTAAAGAAACTGTCAAAATATCCCAATTTGCAGATGATATGATGCTATATCTTAAAGACCCCAAAAAAACTCTACCCAAAACTCCTAGACACCATCAACAGCTACAGCAAGGTGGCAGGATATAAAAGCAACATGCAATAATCAGTAGCTTTTCTATACAATGATAATGAACAAACTGAGAAAGAATATATGAAAACAATTCCATTTACAATAGCCTAAAAAAAATCAAATACCTAGGAGTAAACTTAACAAAGGATGTAAATGACCTCTACAAGGAGAACTATAAACTCCTGAAGATAGAGATTGAGGAAGACTACAGAAGGTGGAATGATCTCCCATGCTCATGGATTGGTAGAATCAACATAGTAAAAATGGCTATACTACCAAAAGCAATCTACATGTTTAATGCAATTCCCATCAAAATCCCACTGACATTTATGAAAGTCATTGAAAAATCTACCCTAAAATTCATTTGAAACACAAGAGACTGTGAATAGTCAAGGTAATATTCAGCAAAAAGAACAAGGCTGGAGGTATCACAATACCAGACTTCAAACTATATTACAAAGCAATAGCAATAAAAACAACATGGAACTGGCACAAAAACAGACATGAAGACCAGTGAAACAGAATAGAGGACCCAGATATGAATCCACACAACTATACCCACTTTTTTTTGACAGAGGTGCCAAAAATATACAATGGAGAAGAGACAGCCACTTCAACAAAAGTTTTTGGGAAAAGTGGTTTTCTGCCTGCAAAAAACTGAAACTAGATCCATGTTTATCACCCTGTACTAGTATAAACTCAGAATGGATCAAGGACCTTAATATTAGACCCCAATCTCTGAAGTTGGTACAAGAAAGAGTAGGAAACACTTTGGAAATAATAGGTATAGGCAAGGACTTTCTCAATAGAACCCCAGCAGCTCAGAAACAAGAGAAAGTATAGACAAATGGGACTTCAGAAAACTAAAAATCTTCTGCACAACAAAAAAATGGTCTCTAAACTGAAGAGACCACCCACAGAGTGGGAGCAAATATTTGGCAGCTACACTTCAGACAAAAGAATGATAACTAGAATATAGAGGGTACTCAAAAAACTAAACTATCCTAAAATTATTGAACCAATAAAGAAATGGGCAAGTGAACTAAACAGAATTTCTCAAAAGAGGAAATCCAAATGGCCAAAAAACACATGAAAAAATGCTCACATCTCTAGCCATAAAGGAAATGCAAATCAAAACCACACTAAGATTCCACCTCACCCCTGTTAGAATAGCCATCATTAGAAACACCAACAACATCAGGTGTTGGTGAGGATGTGGGGAAAAATGAGCCCTCATACACTGCTGGTGGGAATGCAAACTAGTACAACCACTCTCAAAAAAAAATTGGAAGCTTCTTAAAATCTAAACACAGATCTGCCATATGATCCAGCAATTGCACTCCTGGGAAAATACCCAAAGGAATGTGACACAGATTACTCCAGAGGCACTTGCACACCCATGTTTATTGCAGCACTATTCACAATAGCCAAGTTATGGAAACAACCAAGATGCCCCACTACTGATGAATGGATTAAGAAAATGTGGTATTTATACACAATGGAATTCTACTCAGCCATGAAGAAGAATGAAATCTTATCATTCACAAGTTAATGGATAGAACTGGAGAACATCATCCTGAGTGAGTTTAGCCAGGCTCAGAAGACCAAAAATTGTATTTTTTCCCTCATATGTGGACTTTAGATCAAGGGCAAATTTAGTAAGGTGATTGTACTTTGGTCACATGATAAGGTGAGAGCACACAAGGTAGGTATGAGGATAGGTAAGAAACTCAAAAATCATGATAGTATTTGATGCCCTCAATGCAAAGGAACTAATGCAGAAACTTTAAAGTGACAGAGGCCAATAGGAGAAGGGGAAATGTAACTAGAGAAAAGGTCAGTTCCAGAAGAATCAACTTATAATGTAGTACATACATACATGGAAGCAATGCTAGGAATCTCCCTGTATAGCTATCCTTATCTCAACTAGTAAAAATGCTTTGACCTTCTTATTATTGTTTATGCTCACTTTTCAACAAAATTAGAGATAAGGGCAGAACAGTTTCTGCCTGGAAGATAGGGGGTAGTGGGGGAGAGGAAGGGTGTGTTGAGGAGAGGGTAGGCAATGCGGCAAGGGAGAGGGCAGGAGTTACGGGGGAGAAATTACCCAAACATTGCATGCACATATGAATAATTGAAAAATAAATAAAATAAACAAATCAGAAGTAAAAAAAAAGAAAGAATATAATTAAGGGGGTGACCTTATAAAAAGTTTTCTGTACAGATCTCTGGCATTGTCACAATGAAACCTTCTTTTACTATTAATGTATGCTAATAAAAATATTTTAAAAGGGTTAAAAAAGGATCATTACTGTTTGATATAAAAATTATATGCTAACAAATTTGATAACCAAAAGATATAGGTAAATTTCTGGACACCTACACCTCACTAAATTGAACTATGGAAGTTTACAAAACCTGAAGAAGCTAATGATGACTAGTAAGATTTTATCAGTAGAAAGAAACATTCCCTATTTGAAAAGTCAAGGACTAAACAGCTTCACTATTGAAATCTTGCAAACATTGAAATGATGAACACCAAATTATTACAAAGAAATTGAAGTGGAGGAAATTCTTCCAAATCACTCTATGAGACCAATGTTACCCTGATAAAAAACAGATAAGGTCACACAAAAAATAAATCTACAGGCCAAGATCCCTCAGGAACATATTTGCAAAATTCTTTAACAAAAATATAGTACAACCAATGAAATAGCAAACCTGAAAGATTTATTCACCAATTTCAAATAGGATCCATCCTAGGAATGCAAGGATGATTCTATAGGTATGTAAACCAATAAACATGGTGGAACATATCAAGAGAATAAAAGATAAAAATCATGATTATCTGAATAAATGCAGAAAAGGCACTTAGATAAAATTTAGAATTCCTTAGTGAAAAAAGTCTGAAAATGTAGGTAGAGAAGGAATGTACCTCAATCAATAAGACATAATAAAATGCATATTAATATGCTAACAGCTTAACATCATACTAGAAAACCTAAAACTGAAAGCCTTCTAATTCAAAGCCAGCACAATCAAAAAAGAGAAAGACATGAAGGACATCAAATTGGAAAAGAAGTCAAACTATGTTTTCAGACAACATGGTCTTTTATATAAAACTCTTAACTCCACCTAAAACCAGCATAACTAATAAACTAATTCAGCAGTTACAGGATGTGTAATCAATACACAATAATCAGTAGTGTTGCTATACACTAAAAGCAAATTATCTGAAAAAAAATTTTAAAAGTGCCTTTAATGCCTACGAATGCATAGAATACCCAACATTCATTTTAATAATATAGGAGATCATTCTCTACAATAAAAACTGTAAAACATTGGTGAAAGGAATAAATTAAGACAGAGAAAACGGAAAGACAACACGTTTATTTTCCCTTTACTAATTTCCCATAACTATCTCTATGTGAGTGAACACAAAATTTCACTGCAGTATGGGAAATGAAGTGTTCTCTGTTAGGAATATTTAACACATTTAATCATAAAGACCGAAAGAAAATAAAAGAGAACATAAACCTATGTTTTATATGGAAATTTAAATCTAATAGTGACCTGGAATATTCACTGGATGTTAATGCAGTAGTCTTTCTACCTTAATTGAAAGTACACCAATAGTTAATTCAATGGCTTGGCCTCATTCACATTGAGGATAGCCAGTATGCTTGAAAGTTAAATATAACTAAAAATGTTGAATTTTTATTTGTAACTAATGCCTTCCCCACTCTCCATCCTGAGAAAACAGAACACATTCTGATATGATTTAAGCAGACAGAATAAAGACAATGTGATAATGATTCTATCACAGGATAACAACTAATCTATCAATTATTTTTACATGCAAACGATCTTTACTCTTATGCATCAAGAACATATATAGTACCTTACTCCAAAATAGTTTCTACTTTTCAAACTCTGAGTTAAGATACTTTAAAAGAAATATGAT
Organism: Castor canadensis; assembly: GCF_047511655.1. Classification (NCBI taxonomy): domain Eukaryota; kingdom Metazoa; phylum Chordata; class Mammalia; order Rodentia; family Castoridae; genus Castor; species Castor canadensis. The sequence goes on from NC_133405.1 coordinate 28,553,761, forward strand.
TGAGATTGGCAAAGGAGAATCCTATTCCTTGACATGTTTACTTGTTGCTTGTGACTTCACCTCCCTCACTTGAAGCTAAAGGTATTTATCACAAAATTTTGCTCATTTACTTCTAAGTAGGTTAGCATACTTAATAATTTATATTTTCATTTAATTTTTTGCATATTATCTCTCTCCTGTATTAGAAATGAATTAATTTGTGGAAAGTCAACTTGCTTGTTTACCACTTTATCTAGAGTGCCTAGAAATATGTTTAGCACAAAATAAATGTTCAATAAATATATGCTGAATTAAGTACTTTGAGAAGTTTTGATTTTAATGACTAAGATTTTTGAACTCACCATCTTTTGTGTAGATAAGAATATGTCAGTTTATTCCTAACAAAAGGGTAAGGTTCTTATCACTAAATAGTCAGCACTTCAAAATTAATATTCATACATTTTTCATTCATTATTGATTTATTTAGGTGCAAGTTCTACCACTTGAATGCTGCTCATTTCAAATTACCATTCAAAAAATATATTCATTTTATATTTTATACCCATGGATATTTAAAGCATATATTAAAATGCTATTAACTTAGCATACTAGAAAGCTGTTATTTCTTTATGGTAGGTCACAAAAGATATGACAAGTGGTTTTTCTTAATTGTACTGATAATTTATTGTTTTAAGACTATATTTTGCTAATCTTTCAATGATATGTCATTTTTTGATAATAAGGAGACACTTCAGGATACAATACATTTCAATATTTACATGCTATGATAAGTTTAATGAAATATTTTAAAACTACTTTTTAATTCCTTCAAAATAAATTCTAGGTATACTTTAATTGTTAAACATTTCTTATGACTATATTATATGTAACTCATGACTTAACTGCATATTTAACAAAATATAACTTCATGATAATACATGCAATATAATTATGAAGGTATGCAACTAACATATTATATACAATTTTAAATTGAAAGACTTTTATTAATTTCATAATATTAAAATGAGGAATTACCCTTAGGGATAAAGATACTATGTATTATTCAGTTATTGAGAAGAATGAGTTTGTGTCATTTACAGGAAAATGGATGGAACTGGAAATCATCATGTTAAGTGAAATAAGCCATACTAAGAAATACAAGTGTCACATGTTTTTCTTCCACATATGTGAAAATGGAAGGGGTACCATTAGGAAATAGGTAAGGGAAGTTGGGAGGATAAATGTGGGTAATAGGGGGTGAATATCATCAAAGTACCTCATGTACATGAGTGAGGATCTCATGAAGAAATCCATAATTAATGTATGGAAATAATAATAAGCAAGAATTTGCTGGCTTAATGGAGATTTGTTTTTGTCATTATCTTACTGATTTGTAATTTATTTAGATGTGATCAGAGAATGTGGTCTGTGTATGGAGGTTTTGAAATTTATCAAAAATTACATTTCAAATCTGGGTTTGATAATTCATGCCTATAATTCCGAGATTTTGGTAGCAGAGCTATGAAGATCTCAGTTTGAGGTCTTTCCAGGAGAAAAGTTATCAAGACCCTGTCCTAAAAAATAAGCCCAGTGTGGGGGTTCACATCTATAATCCCAGCTTTGCTGGAATTGTAGGTAGATCACAGACTGAGTCCTGCTTGGGCAAAAAGTGAAATACTATGTGGAAAATAAGTAAAGCAAAATGAGCTGAAAACATGGTTCAAGTGGCAGATTCCCCAGCAAGTACAAGGCCTTGAGTTCAAACACAACTACCATAAAAAAGTTACATTTCAAAAGTATTATACAAATATATATATATATTGAATATAATAGATAATTGTTGCTAGGATCTCTAGATTAAGTTGAATAAGTGCAACAATCATATTTTGGATTTTTAACTCTAGTGATTTTTAAATATTTGCTTGATTGATAAGTTATTTTCAAGTTTATGCTTAAGTTTATATATTTTGAGGCCAATTTATTCTTAAAGAGATGCAGCATTTTACTTAATACTCCATGACTTTGAAAATGGTACTGTGTACAAGATGAATCCAGAGATCAGTGGACTTTCTCCCAAAGTTTAGATTCAGTAGCTCAGGGGTGAGGCTCAGAAATTTGCATTTCAACTAGTTCCCAGGTGATGTTGATGTTGCTGGTAAACTTTGAGTACCACTGTGCTCAAAAAGTAGATTTTCATCTGCTTTTCTTTGTCTCTTGTCTTTGGGTATATACCCAGAAGTGGGATAGCTGGATCATGAATACTTACAATCACCTGGGAGAACTAAAGAAAACAAAACTATGGACCCCAAACATGACCAAAAAATCTAAAGATAAGATTCAGACTCCCGTAATTTATTTTACATTCTTAGTTTACTTCATCATATAAAAACAGCTGACAACCACTAGTCTAAAACTTGTGAATTAATCTGACCTCAAATTGTGTGATTAACATTTATTGAAGACTAATTTCTCTGCATCTGATTACCTCTAATTTAGCTAGAAATTTTTCCTAACTGGGCTTTTTATGTAGCTACATCCCAACCTTCTTATATTAATCATCTTCCTTGGCTTTTTAAAATGATAATTACATGTAAAATATTATACTAGTTTGTTTTGTTTATACCTGTAGGCCTGTAGGCGTCTCTTTTATTTCAATTAATTCATTATCATCATACTAATCCTACACAATGACAGTAATGATAGTACTTCATTAGTTAGCACTGTTCTAAATGCTTTATATGTATTGACTCATTTACTAGTCATATACAGTGGAAAATATTATTATTCGTATTTTATAGATGGGGAAACTGAGGCAAAGAGAACTTTAATATATGACCAAGGTCACCACACTATTATTGTAAATGGCTGGATTATTAATTTAGACAGGTATTCTTGTTTGCACTACTAACAATCAGAAATTAATGTCTATAATTAGAGTCAATAGAAAATAGCATGTTTTTCCAAAATCTGTTTTATGACTTTTTAAATATTGCTGTCTCTTATTTATTGTTTTAGTATACTTACTGAAATACCATTTTATTTTTTTATTTCAAGTTACTTCTGGACAAAGTGGAAGACCATATTTTAGGATTCGATTGATTGATTGGTTGATTTTGGTGGTACTTGGGCTTGAACTCAGGGCCTCGTGCTTTTTAGGCAGGCACTCTAACCTTTGAGCTACTCCACCAGCCATATCATATAGTCTTATAAAGCAATTTATAAAATGTTCATGATAAGTAACTTGTACACATACAAGGCATGTTGTGTAGGAAATATTTGAGCACAATTTTTTTGGCTTGTATAAATGCCTCAGATATTCTTGATCAGTTCCTAGATTAGTCAGCCTGAACTTCATAACAGAATACAACATATTGGATGGTTTAAACTACAGAAATTTGTGTTCTTATAGATATGGAGACTTTAAGTCTAAAATCAAGAGGCCAGCAAATCCTGGGTTTTTTTTGTTGTTCAGGGTTCTCTTCCTTATTTGCTGAAGGATGTCTTCTTGCTATGTGTTCACATGCTTCCTTCTGTTCTTGAAGAGAGTTCTGGTGCTGTTGTCTCTAGTACTATTGGATTAAGAAGCCAAGCTTATTATCTCATTTAACCTTAATACACTCTCTAAGAACCCTGTTTTTAAATAAAGTCACATTGAGAGTTAAGGCTTCAACATACGAATTTTGGGGAGGGAATACAAATTAAAGATTTCAGGAAAATGGTTTCATACATGTCTGAAAGAATGAGAAGGATATTTAGGAAAGAACATGAATATGGCAAAAAAAATCTACCATAAATTATTCAGACATCTCAACAGAAGCCAGATGTCTTTTTATGAAAATAGGAGACTACAAAGTGGGGAGGAGGGTTGCTGGTGCTTGTAGGACCTTGTTGAGCTGCCTCAAGTTGTAAATTTTACTGTACAGCTTTTGGTGCATTATCCCTTAGCTACCCCAGGTGTGACTCCAGTGGGTCCCAATGTAGTGTGTGATGTGGTGGCTGCCTCTCCAGAAGGAATAAGTACCAGAGTTTGTGGGTCCACATGGTGTTATCCACACCAGAACACAGAGTGCAGAAACCTTGAAGGCATGACTGCCTTCCACACAGATCTAAAAATAAGGGACCAAAGTCCTGAGGTGCTATTGAGTTAGTAATCAGACAACAGCCAATCTGGAGACATTTAGCCCAGCTGTGCAAAGAAAGATATCTTAATATCTTAAGAGCAGGAAATCCTGGAATCTGGGAGGACCAACTTCTTTTTATTATAGTTTTACGGGCAGAACTACTAACCCCAGTTTTCTGGAAGGTACTGCCTCTGTCCCAGGTTATCTGGAGGGCAGATCATCAAGCTGAAGATAATTATTCTAGTCTTGAGGTCTAGTAGAATTTGTCCCATTCACCAAATAGAAACTGTCACTACATTCTTTCCCATTCTCAATTTTGGAATGGAAGTATTTAGAAACTGCCTTTCTAACCATTGTATTTTGAAAGCACATACCTCATCCACTTTGCAGGTTCATTGTTGGAGGTAATTTACCTAAAGATGAGTGATACCTTGAGTCTTAGCCATATATAATGTAGTCGATATTTAGATAAGACTTTAGGCATAGATTTTAAATTTAATTCTGGAACAAGTTAAGAATTTTGAGGCTATTGGGATACAATGAAAGTATTTTGCATTTAAGAAGAGTATGGAAGCAATGGCTAGGAATCCCTCTGTATAGCTATCTTTATCTCAACTAGCAAAAACGCTTTATCTTTCTTATTATTGCTTATGTTTTCTCTTCAACAAAATTAGAAATAAAGGCAGAACAGATTCTGCCTAGAAGTGAGGGGGGAGGAGGGAGAGGGTGGGGGATGGGGGAGGGTGGAGAAAAGACCCAAACAATGTATGCACATATGAATAAATGAATTTAAAAAAAAGAAGAGCATAAGTTTTGGGGAGCCAAGAGCAGAATATGATGAAGTAAATAAGTGTGTCTCCACAAATTAAATATGTTACACATTAACCCTTGATGCAATGGTATTTGGAGATGAAGCTTTTAGGAGGTGATGAGGACATGAGTGCAAAGCTCTCATGAATTAGATAGATTAATTTCTTTAAAAATAAATCTTAGGTAACTACCTTGTCCATTTCAATTTGTGAGGACATGACAAGAAGACTGCTGTCTATGAACCAGGAACATGGTCTCACTGACACTGAATCTCCTGAACCTTGGTTTTAGACTTCCCAATCTCCAGAACTCTAAGTAAATTTCTGTTATTTATAAGGTATCAGTTTTTTGTGATTACTATAAATACAATTTATTAAAACAAGAGGCCATATACTTAAAGAGTAAACTCAATCTGACATTCAGAGAACCAGGAACTTTAAAACTCAGGTTTTTCCTCCAGTAATAATATACTTTTCCTCCTCAATAGAGTGTTAATCAGGGAGACTAGAGTGACAAGAGAAGGATACCACTTACAGATGCAATTTTATACTTTATAAAGTTTCTTTTGACTCAGTTACACATGTGGATGTAAAAAGAGAAGATACATTAAGTCATTCAACTTAATGTTTCAAAGTCACATTTATTTTATCATTATATTTTAATAGAACTAATTTGCTTAAATATAGCAATGTCACATGACAAGGGGAGAGCACATATGGGAGGTATTGAGATAGGTAGAGAACCCAAAACATGTTTGCATTTGATGTCCCCACTCCAAAGGAACTAATACAGAAACCTTAAAGTGACAGAGCTCAACATGAGAAGGGGATCAGCAACCAGTGTAAAGATCAGTTAGAGATGAATCAATTTGGGTTGTAACACATTTGTACATGGAATCAATGCTAGGAATCTCTCTGTATAGCTATACTTAACTCAACTAGCAAAAGCACTTTGTCTTTCTTATTATGCTTATGTCTTCTCTTCAACAAAATTAGAGATAATGGCAGAACAGGTTCTGCCTGGAAGTGAGGGAGGAGGAGGGAGAGGGTGGGGGATAGGGGAGGGTGGAGAAAAGACCCAAACAATGTATGCACATATGAATAAATGAATAAAAAAAAGAATTAATTTGCTTAGTGTAAAGAAATGTCTCAACTTTTTCCCCAATAACATCAAATAGGTCTTTCAAACTATGCAAGAGCAAACTACCTCACTTATAGAACCTTCAGAAAATGAAATATAACACTTGATAGATGATTACAAACACATTACATGAGCATATACCAACACTCAAATATTTTAAACCAGCATTATACAATATTATTTACATCATGATGTATAGTATTATTTATTTATTCATTTTTTTCTCCTTTTATTTTATCATTTTTACATTTGCTTACATGTATATCCATTGTTTGGGCCACCTGCTTCTAGGCAGAACCAGTTCTGCCCTCTTCTTCTCTGATTTTGTTGAAGAGAAAACATAAAAGATAATAAGAAAGACATCATTTTTGCTAGTTTGAGATAAAGAAAGCTGTACAGAGAGATTTCTAGCATTGCTTTCATGCACTTGTGTATTTCAACACACATTGCTTCATTTCTACCAGACTTCTTTGCTACTTCCTGGTCCCATTCCCATAGTGGCCTCTGCTAATTTAAGATTACTTTATTCGTTCCTCAACAGGGAGCATATCAATCACATTCAAGTTTTAGATTTCCTTCCCTTTCCCTATTTCTCCTGTGCTTGTTCTTCCCTTAGTGTGTGACCCATGTCCAATAACATTACTCTATTTGTTTTGGGTCTATAAACCACATATGAGGGAGAACATGAGATTTTTCACCTACTGAGCCTGGCTAACTTCATTTAAGATAATGTTCTCTAGTTCCATCCATTTACTTGAGAATGACAAAATTTCATTCTTCTTTGTGGTTGAGTAAAATTCTATTGTGTATAAATAGCATAATCTTTTGATCCATTTGTCAGTTGTGAGGCATCATGACTGTTTCCAGTCATGTTACAATAGCTTGGCTATTATCAATAGTGCTGCAATAACATGGGTGTGCAGGTGCGTTTGTAATAACCTGAGTCACATTCCTTCAGCTATATCCATAGGAATGATATTGCTGAATCATATGGCAGATCTATATTTAGTTTTTTATTGAGCCTCCATAATGTTTTCCGAAGTGCAAGTACTAGCTTGTATTACCACCAGCAGTATATGAGGGTTCCTTTTTCCCTGCATCCTCGCCAGCATTTGTTGTTGTTCATGGTGTTCTTGATGCTAGCTATTCTAACAGGAGTGAGGTGGAATCTTAGTGTTGTTTTAACTGGCATTTTTCTTTATGGTCAGGGATGGTGAACATTTTTTCATGTGTTTTTTTTTTTTTTGGACGTTTGGATTTCTTCCTTAGAAAAAGTTCAGATTAGTTCAGTTACCCACTTCTTTATTGGTTCATTGATTTGGGGGAAGTTTAGTTTTTTGAGCTCTCTGTATATTCTGGTTATCAGTCATTTGCCTGATGTATAGCTAGCAAATATTTTCTCCCATTCTGTGTGTAGTGTCTTCAATTTAGAGAACATGTCTTTTATTGTGCAAAAGCTTTTTAGTTCCATGTAGTCCCATTTGTCCATCCTTTCATATAGTTGCTGGGCTTCTGGAGGAAGTTCTTGCCTTTTCCTATTGTCTCCAGTGTATTCCCTGCTCTATCATGTACTAACTGCAAGGTTTTGGGTCTGATATTAAGGTCCTTAATCCACTTTGAGTTGATACTAGCACAGGGTGACAGGCATGGATCTAGTTTCAGTTATCTGCAGACTGATATCAACTTTTCCAAGCACCATTTGTTGAAGAGGCTATCTATTCTCCTTTGTATGTTTTTGGCATCTTGGTCAAAGTATGGATTCATATTGGGGTCTTCTATTCTGTTCTACTGGTCTTCATACCTGTTTTTGTGCCAGTACCATGCTGTTTTTACGGCTATGGCTCTGTAGTATAGTTTGAAGTCATCTATTGTGACACTTCCAGCATTGCTCCTTTTGCTCAGTATTGTCTTGGCTATTCACGGTCTTATGTGTTTTAAAATGAACTTTAAGTAGATTTTTCAATCTCTGTGAAGAATGTCATAGGAATTTTCATGGGTATTGCATTGAACATGTAGATTGCTTTTGGTAATATAGCCATTTTTACTATATTTTGTATGCCAATCCATGAGCATGGGAGGTCTTTCCACCTTCTGTAGTCTTCCTCCATCTCTTTCTTCAGTGATTTTTAGTCCTCCTTGAAGAGGTCATTTACATCTTTTGTTATGACTACTCCTATGTATTTAATTTTTTTTGAGACTATGGTAAATGAATTCTTTTTGGGTATTCTTTCTCAATTTGTTCATTGTTGATAGGTATGTGTTTATTCCTGTCATTTAGTTGTTTTTTTTGTTTAAACATTTGATGATGGTGTGCAATTGAATCAATGCCAATCTCTGATTGATAAGCTACGATTTTGTAACAGCAGTCTTAGTGGGCTAAGACCATTCAAATATCAGAATTTACATTCAAACTACCAGAAGAACTTAGAAAAATATATAAAGCATTTGTATTTGTTTTCTATCTGAGACCAATGAAATTCATGTGTCAGAAATATGTAGAATAAGAGGGGCTAGATTTAGTGAAAAGCCTGCCAAAATGTGGTTCACTGATTATGCAAGATAAGACTCTATCTTTGCCTTCAACATCATTAGCAAATAACTCTTATATCAAAGCAATTGGATTTGGAAATAATAAAAACAGAATAAGGAATCCAATTAAAAATTATTTTTAAAAGTAAGAGTATGAAAGAGTAATCAGAGGGGTCAAATTTGATCAAAGTATAGTATATGCATGTATAGAGAAAACACAATGAAACCCTTTTATACAAATAATATGCTGAGAGAGAGAGAGAGAGAGAGAGAGAGAAAGAGAGAGAGAGAGAGACGGCAGTCCATTCTCGTTCATGACAAGACCTCTGGAAAATATGCTAGATACAAAGTTGATTCAGAGAAGTTTCCAATAGGTCCATACCCATGGTTTTAACTCTGTGCTAGGCAAAGCAGGAGCATAGCAGGTAAGTAAAATGTTCCTAATCTGGCTGACCTCTTGTTTTCCTAAAAAACACAAACAGCTACAAAGAAGTTTAAGCTTATTTTGTCTCTGTCTAGGTTTTTTTTTAACTTAATTCCCAAAAGATTTCTGATCTGCAATTCCATAACTAAAATGTTTTTCATGATTCAGTTTTGCATGAAAACAAAGCTAACTGGAGTGTGTGTGTGTATTTGTGTGTGTATGCATGTGAAAGGACATATTCCAATTTGCAACAAAGGTTATGTTTTGATAAGTAGGGAATGTAGGAGAAAGGGACAGGTGAGAGTTAGTGGGGTAAGTATAGATAGATAGATAGATCAATAGATAGGTAGATAGATAGATGTATATATTTGTAGTGGAAGAAACTATTCACTTAATGTACACAGAAAGTAAAAAGAAGAAAAGAACAAGGTCCCAATATCCCCTTCAAGGGCACACCTCAAGTGACATAACTTCTTCTCATTAGGATCCACCTCCTAAAGTTTCCATCACCTCCTAATAGCACTACAGACCAGATAGAAAACCACCATATGAGCTTTTGGTTTCATATTACAGATTCAAACTATATCATCACCTTATGTATTATCCTGTCATTGTACATATTTTCCTGTGTTAAAATTTAAGAGCATATCAGTTTTCATAGCTGAACTTAATTCTCAAAGGCAACAAGAGTTTTTTATTCATAGAAGTATTTTTAATAACTAATTGAGCTTCTATGTTGTAGTAGAAGCTCATTATTGTACTGGAATAAATTCTTATAAACAATGGAAAAGAAAGGAAAATCAATGCAAATATTGTGGAAAACATAGGGCCTTGTATGTTGTGAATTAATTTTTCTTTATCATATTAGTCATTTGTTTTGAGAGGTGTAATTTTTGACATTATGGATCTCATACTTAAGAATTCTATAATTATTTTATATCTAGTAATGAAATTTACATCCATATTCAGTAGTCTATTACATTGATTAGTGCTGAACATTCTAATCATACTATAATAAATAGAGATTGATCCTACACCAGAATCTGCTCTCTGGTTTCACTAGGTAGTGAAAGTTGTGATTGTTGTGTTTTTGGCAAGTTTTACCTTTATAGTGACTTACCATATTTATCCCCTACCACCTGTTAAAATTAACATAAGAAAGTTTATAATGAAATGTTTTAAATTCTCAGGAAAGAATGTTATTGGCTTACTCCACTAACAATCTGTAATTAATAATACTATGGGAGACAGCTCTGTGAATATACCAAGTTTGTAATGAGTCTAAGGTTCTGAATTACAGTTACATTATTATAGTAGTTAATGTTTTCCCACAGTCTGAGTTTGTACTCCTGACTTCAGCCTTTTACTGCTTGCATTTTTTTCAATATCATTCTTCCTTGGAACATATACTAAATGGAATTTCATTTCCTCTTGTTTCTATAAAAAGTACAGTTACTTTGAAAAATAATACTTGTAATATTTCATATTATTTAAAAATGTAAAATAACTGATAAAGCAGGTCAGAAACCACAAAGAAGAAAGTGGACAGATAACTATGTGAGATTTTTCTGTTTTGTTTTTTAGTTTATTCATATGTGCATACAATGTTTGGGTCACTTCTCCGCTCTACCCCCCGCCTTCTCCCTCTCCCCCACTACCCCCTTGCTTCCAGGCAGAAACTGTTCTGCCCTTATCTCTAATTTTATTGAAGAGAGAGTATAAACAATAAGAAGAAGGACAAAGCATTTTTGCTAGTTGAGATAAAGGTAGGTATACAAGGAGATTCCTAGCATTGCTTCTATGTAAACATGTGTTACATTCTAAGTTGACTATTCTCGAACTGACCTTTTCTCTAGTTCATGATTCCCTTCTCCTATTGGTCTCTGTCACTTTAAAGTTTCTGCATTAGTTCCTTTGCATTGAGGACATCAAACACTATCATGATTTTTGGGTCTCTTACCTATCCTCATACCTCCTTTGTGTGCTCTAGCCTTATCTTGTGACCAAAGTCCAATCACATCACTCTATTTGCCCTTGATCTAAAGTCTACATATGAGGGAAAACATTCGATTATTGGTCTTCTCAGCCTGGCTAACCTCACTAGGGATAATGTTCTCCAGTTCCATCCATTTACCTGCAAATGATAAGATTTCATTCTTCTTCATAGTTGAGTAGAATTCCATTGTGTGTAAATACCACATTTTCTTAATCCATTCATCAATAGTGGGGCATCTTGGTTGTTTCCATAACTTGGCTATTGTGAATAATGCTGCAATAAACATGGGTGTGCAAGTGCCTCTGGAGTAACCTGTGTCACATTCCTTTGGGTATTTTCCCAGGAGTGCAATTGCTGGATCATATGGCAGATCTGTGTTTGATTTTAAGAAGTTTCCAAACTTTTTTCAAGAGTGGTTGTACTAGTTTGCATTCCCACCAGCAGTGTATGAGGGTTCATTTTTCCCCACATCCTCACCAATACCTGTTGTTATTGGTGTTTCTAATGATGGCTATTCTAACAGGGGTGAGGTGGAATCTTAGTGTGGTTTTGATTTGTAGATTTTTCTGTTGATTATCCATTTGTCTTTGGACTTCTGTATGATTAACTTGTAGTGTGTGTACTTTCCTACAATTTTTAGACTAGATTTTATATTAGTGTATCTTTAGCATATTTTCAAATTTTCTGTTTATGTTTTCAGCTATTTTTTGCTTTTACTCATCTTTTAGAAATGGAATGATACCATTGTCTGGTGCATCAAACTATGCTTTTAGATATTGTTAACTCATTAATATAAATAGTACATCATAGATACTCTGAGAAATTTTCTCCTCACTGTCCATTTTACTGAATTAGTATATAAAGATGTGGAAATAGCACTTATGTTTGATCATTTTCATTTTAACTTAATTTATAAAGCCTTGGAAATGTACATTATGCACACTTATTAAGTATTTGTTAAGTATTTAAATAAATAGTCCATGATGATGAAGAAAGTACATATTTGTATTATAGTAGAAATTTCAACTAACATTTGGATGAATTCATGGAAACTTACTTAAATGTACATAATTGAATTTTACTTTAAATAAATGCAAGTTTAATATTTGAGGAAAAGCATGTCTGGCTGAAATGTAAGTTGAATTCTTTCAGGTGTAAATACTAGATTACTACAGAGAAGTCTATGATGATTGCTAAGGATCCCTAACATATGAAGTATCAAATAAAATTCAACCATGATGTCACGTATTTATCTATCTTTTTTTGTGAGAGGGTGGTTCATATTAAAGGAAAATTAAAATAATTTTTCTAGGAAAGGTTTCATTCTGTACAGTGTGATTAATGATTACTCCTGCCTGAGACAATTTAGAGAACAACTGTGAAGCAAAAATGACATGTGTATGAAAGTAATTTGGACATAGCTACATGATTAAAATATAGTATTAAAAATCATTCAGTATGAATAACAATTTATATTTTGAAATAGAAAGTTTTATTTCTGATTAAAATATTATTCATTGTTCAAAAATCATCAGTGAAGGAGAAACATAATCCACCTAATAAACACCCCTCCAGAGATAGAGTTAATATCTTCTACATTCCCTTCCTTCACTATAAATGTTTGTATATATGTCTATCTCCATTGCATAAATGTTTTTGCATTAAAATTGGAGAGCTCTGTAGTCATCTTTCCTGGCTTTCCTATTTAATGCTATATTATAATTTGTAATCCTACACCCATTGAAATTATTCATGTTCTTAATTTTTATTACTAAAAATGACAATGAAATAAATATACCAGTGTAAGAACATGTAGAGTTACTATTATATGATAATATAATGCAGGAGGAATAGCTAAGTTAAAGATTCATGCACCAAAATTCTCCCTGTAAATTTTCCCCATTTTCTCTACACCAACAATGAATTTGTACTTTTTTCCACACTTGCCAATATGTTTTAGCAGTTTTTAAAATGCTTTAACAGCCCGAGATTTTATGAAATGTAACTTATTATTTTAATTTATATTAATTCATAGTGAGATGAAACCTTTTTCATATCTTTATTTTTCATTTATATTTTTATTGCTTCCTGTTTCCATGTGGGTAGACAGAATTCTTGCATATATTAAAATAAGTTATTATTTACCTGCTAAGGATTGTATACATTTTCTAATTGTTACTGTCTTTCAACCTTGTTCTTAGTTGTTTTTACTATAAGGCCATTTCTATTAGCCTATATATTTAACATTTTTCCTTGTGTTGTCAAGAATAGGAAGGCCATGCCTCAATGCAATATTATAAAATACTCAACATTAATTTTGTATTATCTCTGTGGTGAAAATGAACAAGAATTTATTTTTGTTTTTATTTATTTATTTTTCCTTTTTTGTTTTCCTGGGTGGGGGTACATTGTGGCATTTACACAGGTTCTTACCCTGTATCAAATATATCATACATAATTCATCTCCTCTACCATTCACTTTTTCTCCTCTTCCCTGATTCCTGGAATAGTTTCAACATGTATCATTTTTGCATTTACACATATGTGTGCACATTTTTTCATACTCCTACCCCTTTCCAAGTCACCTGCCTCATCCCACTGGTGCCAGACCTCCACTTTGGGCAGGACCAGTTCCACCCTCTTATTCTCTGACTTTGTAGAAGGAAAAATAAAAAAGATAAAAAGAAAAACATGACAGTTTAGCTTCCTTGAGATAAAGGTAGTTACACAAGGAGTTTCTTTTTGGTATTTCCATGTATATTTGTATTATAACCTCAATTGGTTTAGCTCCTCTAATATTCATCATTCTACCTTAGTTCTTTTCTTATGGTGATTTCAGCTGGGTTAAGATTTCTATATTCATTCTTGTATACAGAATATATTGACTATATTCAAATGCTTAGTTTCCTTCTTTTATCCTACCCTTCCTATGCATGACCTGTGCTTAGTGTGACCAGTGTTTCATAATATTGTTCCATTTCAATTAGGTTTATATTCCACATGTGAAAGAAAACATGTGTCTTTTGGCCTTCTCAGCCTGGCTAACTTCACTTAAGATGATGTTTTCCACTTCCATCCATTTACCTGTATATGACGAAATTTCATCTATTAAATATAAATCGCACATTTTCTTAATCCATTCACCGGTAAGTGGGGCATCTTGGCTGTTTCCATAGCTTAGCCTTTGTGAACAGTGCTGCAATAAACATGGGTGTATTCTTTTGGGTATATCCCTAGCAGTTGCATTGCTGGATCATTTGGTGCCTCCATACTATTTTCCATAGTGGTTGTAGTAGCTCAAATTCCAATCAACGGTATTTGAGGGTGCCTTTTCCCTTGCATCCTCACCAAATGCAGCTATTGTTTGCATTCTTGATGGTAGCTATTCTAACAGGTGTGAGTTGGAATCTTAATGTGGTTTTGATTTTCGTTTCATTTATGGCCACTGTAGGTGAGCATTTTTTTCATGTGTTTTTAGCCATTTGGACTTCTTTCTTTGGTAGGGTTCTATTCAGTTCATTTGCCCATTTCTTCATTGTGTCATTGACATTTTGAGAATTTAGTTTTCTATGCTCACTCTATATTCTGCTTATTAGTCCCTTGTCTGATGTATAGCTGTCAAAGATTTTCATTCATTCTGTGGGAAGACTCTTTAGTTTAGAGACTCTTCAGTTTAGAGACTCTTCAGTTTCTTTTGTTGTGCCGAAGCTTTTTAATTTTGTGTAATGCCATTTGTTTATCCTTTCTCTTAGTTGCTGAACTAACTGAGTTCTACTGAGGAAGTCATTGTCTATGCCTATACCTCAAATGTATCTCCTGGTCTTTCCTGTACTAGCTTCAAGGTTTCACATCTTATATAAAGATCTTTAATTCTCCATGAGTTGTTATTTATACAGGGTGACAAACATGAATCTAGTTTCAGTTTTCTGGAAGCAGATATCCTGTTATCCCAGCAACATTTGTTGAAGAGGCTGTCTTTTCTCCATGTTTTTGTCAACTTTGTCAAAAGTTAGATGAGCATAGCTGTGTGAATTCATATCCCAGTCCTCTATTCTGTTCCACTGGTTTTTGTATCATTTTTTTCTGTCAGTAACATGCTGTTTTTGTTGCTATGGCTCTGTAGTATAGTTTGTGATACCTCCAGTATTGCTTTTCCTGCTCAGTATTGCCTTGGCTATTCATGGTCTTTTCTGCTCCCAAGTGAACTTTAGGGTTGATTTTTCAATCTTTGTGATGAATATCATTGGAATTTTGATGGGATTTGCATTGAATATGTAGATTGCTTTTGGCAGTATAGCCATTTTTACTATGTTGATTCTATCAATCCATGAGTATGGGAGATGGTTCCATCTTCTGTAGTCTTCTATTTCTTGCTTCAATTGTTTATAGTTTTCTTTATAGAGGTCATTCACATCCTTTGTGAAGTTTATTATGTATTTTTTTGAGAATATTGTAAATAGAATTGTTTTCCTATATTTTTTCTCAATCTGTTCATTGTTGGTGTATAGAAAAACTACTGATTTTCTAAAATTGATTTTGTTTCCTGCTACTTTGCTGAAGCTCTTTATGGTGTCTAGGAGCTTTTTTCAAGTCTTTTAAGAATAATATCATGTTGTCTGCAAATAGGGGTGGTGTGACTTATTCCTTACCTATTTTGTATTCCATTTGTTTCTTCTTCCTGTCTTTTTTCTCAGGCTAGGAATTCCAAGACCATGTTGAATAGAAGTGGAGAGTGTGGGCACCCTTTTCTTGTTTCTGACTTTAGGGAAAATTGGTCCACTTTTCCCTCATTATGTATGATATTGGCTATAGGTTTCTCATGTATAGCCTTTATTATGTTGAAATACATTGTATTTCTAGCTATGTCAGAGCTTTTATTATGAAAGGATGTTGAATTTTATTAAAGGCTTTTACTGCACCTATTGAGATGATCAATTGAGTTTTGTCTTTGCTTCTGTTAATTTCCTGTATTATATTTCATGATTTGCAAATGTTGAAACATCCTTGCATCCCTGGGATGAAGTTGACTTGATCATGGTATATGATCTTTTTGATATTCTATTGATTTCACTTTGCCGATATTTTATTGAGGATTTTTGCATCTATGTTCATTAAAAAGATTGGCCTATAGTTCTCTTTTTTTAGTTGTGTCCTTGTTTGGTTAGGAGTGAGTGTAATACTGACTTCACAGAATGAGTTGGCGAGTGAACCAGATCTTTCTACTCTGGGGAAAAATTTGAGATGTATTATTGTTAGTTCTTGTTTAATGGTATGGTAGAATTCAGTACTGAATCTATCATGTCCTGGACTTTTTTGGGGGCCCACTCTTTTTTTGCTGCTTTGACCTCATTGCATGTTATATATCTGTTCAGGTGATTAATATCTTCTTGATTTAGTTTTGGAAGGTCACAAGTATCCAGAAATTTGTCCATTTCTTCTTATTTTTCCAATTTAATTTGATATAGATTTTCAAAGTAGTCTCTGATGAATTCCTGTATTTTGTTAGTATTTATTGCTGTCTCCTCTTTTTCATTTCTAATTTTATTAATTTTAGTCTTTTCTCACCTCATTTTAGTAAGATTTGCCAGCAGTTTGTTGATCTTGTTTATCTTTTCAAAGAGCCAGATTTTTGTTTCATTGATTCTTTGTTTTTTGGGTATTTTTTGGTATTTATTTCATTGATTTTGGACTTTATTTTTGTTATTTCTCTCCTTCCACTAGTTTTGGGTTTAGCTTGCTCTTATTTTTCTAGGAGTTTGAGATTCATCATTGGGTCATTTATGTGAGATCTTTCTGTAATTTTAATATAGGGAGTCATGGCCATAAACTTTCCCCTCAGGACCACCTTTGCTGTGTCCCACAGGTTCTGATAGGTTGTGTTTTCATTCTCATTAAGTTCCAGGAACTTTCTGGTTTCTTCCCTTAGTTCTTCAATGACACATTCATCATAGAGCAATGTGCTGTTCAACCTCCAGTTGTTTCAGTATTTTCTGCTATTTCTTTTGTTGTTGAACTCTAGTTTTATTTTGTTGTGATCAGAAAGTATGCAGGGGGTTATTTCACTTTTCTTATATTTGTTAAGACTTTCTTAGGGACATAAAATGTGGTCTATTTTTGAGAAATATCCATGGGCTGCTGAGAAAAATGTATATTGTACTGTTGCAGGATGGAATTCCCTGCAGACATTTGTCAGTTCTATTAGATCTAGAGTGTCATTCAATTCTAGAATTTCTTTGTTGACTTTTTTGTCTGGATGACCTATCTATTGGTGATAGAGGAGTATTAGTCTCCCACTACTACTCTGTTGGGGACTGTCTGTGATTTTAAGTCCATTATAGTATGTTTAATTAAGTTGGGTGCACCAACATTGGGTGCATATAAGTTGATAATTTCTATTTCCTCTTGATTTATTGCTCCTTTTATTAGCATGATGTGACCTTTGTTACTCTCTTATGAATAATTTAGGTTTGAAGTCTACTTTATCTGATATAAGTATTGGTACTACTGCCTGTTTGGGGGGGGCTATTAACTTGGAAAATCTTCCTGTCTTTCACCCTAAGACAGGGTTTGTTTCTGTCAATAAGGTGAATTTTTTGTAAACAACAGATTGTCAGGTCTTCCTTTGTAATCCATTTTGCCAAGTGCTGTCTTTTGAGTGAGAGAGTTGAGTCCACTTACATTCAGTTTTAATAATAGATGATTATGTGGTGCTTCCTGCCATTTAGTTGTTTTGTTTTTCAATGATTTGAGTCTGTGCAGTCAATTTAATGCTACTCTCTGAGTACTTATCTGTTTGCCTGGGGTTTAATTCTTCCTGACCATTCGTGGTTGCTTGTTTTTATCTTCTATGTGTAGGATTCCTTTCAGAATCTTCTGTAGTGATGGGTTAGTGGTCATATATTGTTTTAGTTTCTGTTTATCATGGGAGATATTTATTCCTCCATCAATTTTGAATGACAGTTTTTCTGGAGAGAGTATCCAAGGACTGAAATTGTTTTCTTTACCTACTCCAAATACCTCACTCCTTGCCCTTCTTGTTTTTAAGTTTTCTGTTTAGAAATCTGCTGTTATTTACTTTTATATATTTGTTTTTTTCTCTCTTACAGCCCTCAAAATTATTTCCTTGTTCATTGTGCTAGTTATTTTAATGATAATATGCTATGGAGAGGTTTTATTTTGGGTATGTCTGTCTGGACTGTAGGAAGCTTCCTCTACCTTACTGGGCATCTCTTTCTTGAGATTTGGGAAAATTTCTTCTGTTATTTTGTTAAATATATTGAATATACCCTTGACTTGCACCTCTTCTCCTTCTTCAATGCCCATGATTCACAGGTTTGGTGTTTTAATGGAATTGCTGAGCACTTGTATATTCCTCTCACAGCTCTTGACCTTTTTCCTAAGAATTCTTCTGTTTTTTTTCTCTAATATCTATTTTGCTTTAAAGCCCTGATATTCTGTCTTCAACTTGTTCTAGTCAACTGGAGTTGGTTTCAAGTGTATTTTTTTAATTTGATTTAAAAAAATTTGTTTGATTCTTTTTCTGAGGTTTTCCATTACCCTTGTTAAACTCTTCTTTCTTATCTTGTGCTGTATTATTTATTTCCTATCACTCTTTTTGTATATTCTCCTTAGTCTCATTTTAGTTTGTTGAACTCCTCTCTGTGTTCATTTAGCTGTTTCTGTGTCTTCTAAAGTTTTTTATTTATGATGTCTTGATATTCTGTGTACTCATTTTGTATGTTCTAAGTTTCTCATAAAGGTCCTCCATGAGTATTTCAATGAGCTACTTCTTGAGTTCCTCTTTGGGCATCTCTTTAAGGATGTCATTGAGCTCATTGTACATATTTGTCATAATTTTACTGGCATCAACAATTGGGTATTCATTTTCTTCATTCCCCATTAAATCCTCTATTGAACTGTTAATCTTTTGGAGTGGAATCCCCTGCCTCCATCTCCCTGTGCTTCTATTTTGTGCCATGATTCTATGTTATTGATTGGTTAGTTGGGGTTTTTAATCACCTGTTATTTTTCCACTGATTTAATTACTGTACTGTGACTGGCTTAGTTGTTAGCTAGGTTGATGTGCTATTTCTGTCTTTGACCTGAAGTGTACATTAGCACTATCAAATTCACAGATTTAATGCTAGACTAGTTATTTACATAATATATTGAGAATCCCTTGGTAATATTATCTACAAACAGTGGGAATTGGGGGGTAATGGTTGTTTGAATAGAGATAGATACTTAGGTAATTAAAAGATACACTACTGGGGAAGAGGGTAGACTGCAGGAGATGTGCTGAGGGAGAGAAGAGGTGTGGAGGCTATAGGGTTTTAGGGCCCATGTATGTGTTAGGGTGAATTTTATTTGTTGTAGGGGAAGGTGCATATGTCAGGGATTACAGAGATATAGGGATATGTAGAGTTGGTATAGTAGACTAATCAACATGTAGTGAGTGTGGAGGAGGTAGGGACAGTAGGGTGAAATGTATGGGGAGACAAAGAGAGTAAGGTGAAGACAAGAGGAGAGAATGGAAGAAAAGGGTCAAAAATTGTTGGGTGATGAGGGCAATGGATTGTAGCACAAGAAGAGGAGAGAAAGTGAAGGGAGTAAGAATAATTATAAGAAAATAATAGTGATAA